>NC_092337.1:129762500-129957500 GCF_046630445.1 Rutidosis leptorrhynchoides
CACAAGGCCTGAGACAGTTCTGATCAAAATGTCCATTTTTCGCGAAAAGATCTTCGACTTCCCGACACTTTTAGACCGAACGCTTTTCACAACAAACTCATATATGTAAAACTAACACGAATCAAACATAAAAATGATGTTTTACAAGCGGGGCCCACCCTACCCAAAATACAAGTTTAATACAAGTTTAGAGTTTCGACCACCAAAAAGTTTAAGTTCCAAACTACACAATGAGCATGGCGTTTGGGATTAAACTACCCAACTACCGGTCAAACTCCAAGAGCTACTAAAGCCAAAAGCGTCCCCTAGCATCAAGCGGGATCTCTAGTCCAATACGATGCCCTTACCCTTGTCCAAAACCGAACCTATAAAATGGTAAACAACGAGAGGGTAAGCAAAGCTTAGTGAATGCAATAATTATACGAATACATATATAATTATACCTACTTGCATACACTTACACAAACCGCAAACATGCTAGCAACACAATTAGCTTATCGTCACATTAACAAGCTATAATCTCCAATTCTACAAGCTAGCAACAACCCCATAATAATATAACTCGAAATGATATAATATGCTTACAACACAAGTAACCATGGTTAACCAATAGTACAAGGGAACGGCGCTCGCGAAAACGCCATCGGTGTTCACAACATCCGTTAGGGCACTTAACACCTCGCACCACTAACCCCTAGGGTGGCACCTTAACACCTCGGCACATCACCCCGAGTGACATCTTAACACCTCGATGCAACACTCATTATTTTACGGAGTGGTGTCTTAACACCTCGACACTACACTCCTAGGTGGCATCTTAACACCTCGATGCTACACCCGAGTGGCATCTTAACACCTCGATGCTACACTCTTCACGTGAAACGTGGTGTCTTAACACCTCGACACTACACCTTTCACGCTACAACAAATAGATACATTATATACAAACGCATATAATTATTCCACTCACCTTAACAATTAGATGACGGTTTCAACCTCCACAAGCTTCAAAGCAAAGTACCTAATATAATAAGTACTTGATCAACACACAAGCTAAGTGGACTCAATACTAACACTTGCACATGAGCATTTAATGACTTAATGTATTAAATCGCCCATTTATACCAAAACCGCCCAATTAAAGTCAAGACCACCACTAATCACTTTAAAGCTAGTGATTAAGGTCCAACAACACCAACTAATACATAATTAAGGTAATTCATACCCATCTTTCCAAACTAGGTCAATTTATTACCCAAATAACCACTTTAAGACAACACACCCATTTCGGGTCATCCACTAACTAACCAACACCCATTTACTAAATAACTAGGTGTGTTAGCAATTAACTCACCAATTAGGGTTCATAAACATCATTTAATACTTTGAAACCCTATACTAGTCACCAATTAGTATTCAAGACTAAATTTTACCCAAGAACACCCAAAATCACCAATAGTGGGTTTTGTGTTCATCATTTACTCAAACCCTAACCCTTACACTAAATCAAAGTAAGGAAAATAAAATTAGAACATACCACAACCACCACAACGAAGCTAGAGATAAGATGAACGACTTTAATGCTTGAACTTTAACCCAAAACAAGCTCCTTTCTCTTGGATTTAAGCTTTCTCTCTCAAAAATCACAATCTCTCTCTAGAATCAAAGTTAAAGTGATAAGGTTGTTGATTATGGAGTAATGGTGCTCCACAAACTGACCTATCTGTCTCTAACCCGTCCATAAGTGAATTTACCAAAGTGCCCATCAAAATATCTGATTTAAAAAGCTGGAACCCGGCTACAGTAAGGGGTGCGCGGCGCGCTCCCTTTAGTGTGCGCGGCGCGCACTAGGCTCAGCTCACTCAGTGACTTCTGTTTAACAGCACAACATCACCCACACTCTATGTAACATATTTACACTGCTGTACAAACTGATTAGGGTCTTACAAGTCCCACTTTTAAAATCTAATATTTTGGGATGAGAATATATGCAGTTTTATAAATGTTTTACGAAATAGACACAAGTAATTGAAACTACATTATACGGGTGAATGATCGAAGCCGAATATGCCCCTTTTGCTTGGTAACCTAAGAATTAGTAAACCGGTCTACTAATTAACGCGAATCCTAAAGATAGATCTATTGGGCCTAACGAACCCCATCCAAAGTACCGGATGCTTTAGTACTTCGAATTCGTTTTTATCATGTCTGAAGGATTTCCTGGAATGATAGGGGATATTCTTATATGCATCTTGTTAATGTCGGTTACCAGGTGTTCACCATATGAATGAATTTTATCTCTATGTATGGGATGTATATTGAAATATGAAATCTTGTGGTCTATTATTATTATGATTTGATAATATATATGTTAAACCTCTAACTCACCAACATTTTTGTTGACGTGTTAAGCATGTTTATTCTCAGGTGATTATTAAGAGCTTCCGCTATTGCATACTAATATAAGGACAAGATTTGGAGTCCATGCTTGTATGATATTATGTAAAAACTGCATTCAAGAAACTTATTTTTGATGTAATATATTCTTATTGTAAACCATTATGTAATGGTCGTGTGTCAACGGTATTCTTTAGATTATCATTACTTGATAATCTACGTAATGCTTTTTAAACCTTTATCGATAAAATAAAGGTTATGGATGTTTTAAAAATGAATGCAATCTTTGAAAAACGTCTCATATAAAGGTCAAAACCTCGCGACGAAATCAATTAATATGGAACGTTTATAATCAATATGAACGGGACATTTCACTTATCACCCACAGACAGATGGTCAAAGTGAAAGAACAATACAAACATTAGAAGACATGTTACGGGCATGCGTGATTGACTTTAGAACCAGTTGGGATCGACACTTACCTTTGGCAGAATTCTCATACAATAACAGCTATCATACGAGCATCAACGCAGCGCCATTTGAAGCACTTTACGGTAGAAAGTGCAGATCTCCTATTTGTTGGAGTAAAGTAGGTGAAAGACAACTTACTGGACCAGAAATTATTCATGAAACCTCCGAAAAGATCATTCAAATACAACAACGATTGAAAACGGCTATGAGTCGTCAAAAGAATTATGCTAACAAAAGAAGAAAACAACTAGAATTTCAAGTGGGCGACAAAGTCATGTTGAAAGTGTCACCCTGGAAAGGCGTTGTACGATTCGGTAAATGAGGAAAGCTAAGTCCTAGGTACGTAGGACCCTTTGAAATCACCGAAAGAATTGGAACAGTTGCTTATCGATTAAAGCTACCGCAAGAACTTAGTAGTGTTCACGACACATTTCACGTGTCAAATCTGAAGAAATGTTTAGCTGAAGAGGATGTCGTAATTCCTGTTGACGAAATACGAATTGATGATAAACTTCATTTCATAGAAGAACCTATTGAAATCATGGACCGTGAGGTCAAACGATTAAAACAAAGCAAGATACCGATTGTAAGAGTTCGTTGGAACACTATACGAGGACCCGAGTTTACTTGGGAACGTGAAGATCAAATGAAGCAAAAGTATCCAAATTTATTTACTGATATCACTCATAAAACAGGTACTACTCAAAATTTCGGGACGAAATTTTCTTTAACGATGGGGTACTGTGATGACCCAGAAAAAAAATGGCATTAATAAATTAATTACAGGATAAAATATTTCCGACACGATACGCGAACCTATTATGTTGAGTCTTAAAACTTTTTGAACTAGTTTACACATTCATTTACCCTTTGACTAATTTCGATGATTCATGAACAACAAATTGTAAATAAATTCAATGTAACGACCCTGATTTTTTTTCTTAACGATCGTTACGTGATTTATAATTTTTTTTTCTTGTTAGATGACATTCATATTCTTTTTATTCATAAACATTTACTTTAATATTTATTTGTAGCATATTCTTATGCTTAAGATTTTTAGTTTTAATTTTTGAACTTTTAGCAGAAAATCATCTCGGGTTACGGTTTCGATAAACGACATCTCGTTAAGTAGGAATTAACTAACAAAGTTTGAAGCCCAAAAATCATTCCCCCAACTCTAGTTGACCAACTCCTAGCCTGTCAAATTTTTTTAACCCAAAGTAAACTATATATGTAAATTGTTTTATGATATAGCGATCTCATTAAACTACGATTAGTAACCTTACTAAATATTAAACTTCTTGAACAAACCTAAAGAATTAGTTGCTACTTTTAGTACGTAATTTAAGTTACTAGATTATATCTAGTATTTTCCTACTGCTCATTACTCATTAAGAAAACATATAAAACAATAATAATAACTACAATACGATTTTAACTTTGACATGTTTTGTATACAAGCTCATTTAGTCAAAAAGAAAATAGTTGAAGACACATTACTACAATAATTCATTTGAAGTTTTGGAAGAAGTTAAAAACATTTGAATAAAATATATAAAGAATAAGATTAAATAATAATAATAAAATATAAAAAGCTAAACATAAAATAATAAAAAGAAATATATAATTTGGTAAATGTTAAAAATTAAAAAGTAGTCCATCAAGTGCATGGATACATGATTTATGGAGTATTATTAATAGATATGAGAACCAGTTTTCATTTTGACGATATATACTGTATCATACTCCGTCCGGATTACAGTGTTAATATTTACTCCGTAGTCAAATTAGTAGTAGTCGTTTGTATTGAAAAATAATATTGTACAACGTATTTTTATATTAAGTATTAATATATACTTAAAAGTTTCAAATATAATTCATTAAAATAGAAACACTCGTTTTCTTTTCGATTTTTATTAAAAGAAATACCAGTTCGTGAAAAACACGAGGACAAAAATACAACAAAAAGTCACGGATTGGTTTTCAAAAGTGGCGGCTCCTTTATCACTCCTTCGCTACGTTTTATTTTATTTATTTAATATATTATTATATATTATTATTATTATTCTATTATTATTATAATAATTATAATTATTAAAATAAGAGGAAGATGGCAATTATAGTTTCCGTTTAATTCCAAACCATGGTGTCACTCGTGAGACAACAAATAAAGACTCCATCGTAAAACGTGTCATATTTTAATTGGATTTCTCTTAACCGATTCTCTATGATACGACCTATAAATCACCCCTAAATTTATTCTCAATTCATCACAAACTCATTACTATACTCAGTCTTAATGTTATGAATGAACCCACACATATATCTATTAATTACTCCGTATAATTTCTAGTTAGAGGTAATATAGGGAAACAAGGTGATACACGGGTATTTTTAATTCGGGTTTCAAACCAATTAAAAATTATGGAAATTATGGGTATAGATCGGGAGTGTTGCTCGTGAATCCAAGGCTAACCATACAATCATCCACTATCATTACGTCCACGCAATTTGCCTACAATATTGAATCTCAATATTGAACTGTGAGTTTATAGATCCCTTTTTAAAATGCTTTAAATATTTTTGGGCTGAGAATACATGCAATTTATTTTAAACGCAATGGATACAAGTACATACTTAATTCTACACTGCGTTAAACCGAAAATTTCTTAACTTTGGTAACTAGTAGCTGCCAGTACATAGGATATGGACTGGTGGGCGCGAATAATTGTATATGGATCCTTAGGGCTTGACATCCCCGTCCGAGCTAGAGCGCTAGCCTTTTAACGAACATATGTTATTTGAGTTTACGACACGCTGGTTTGCGTGTATTAAAAGGAATAGGGTAATTATCATTATAGCGTTAAGTTTAGTTACCAGGGTGCTCTGTTTTGTAGATTCTATTGATAAACTTTTGATGAAATCTTGTGGTTCATCTTTATATACTTATGACTCGAGCAATTAAAACTATAACTCACCAACATTCGTGTTGACCTTTTTAGCATGTTTTATTCTCAGGTTCTTAGACTGCTTTCGCTTTGATGTGCTTGTTGCCTGCATGGAGTCTCTCATGCTTTGTATAAAGTTTATTCCATTCGAAACAAAACTACGTTGTGTAATAAATAAATTGACTGTGATGTCAACCTGTAAAATAAAGACTTATGTATTTTGGGGATTTGCTTATACTTAAGCACACACCCACATGCTTATAACTTTCTTTGTTTAGAAAGTCACTTATTTTAATGAATGCAATATTTTATCAAAACGTATCATAGAGAGGTCAAAACCTCACTGTGAAATCAATGATTAACGTGCCGCGTCAATAGCGATTTTGACGGGTCGTTAAAATATATATATATATATATATATATATATATATATATATATATATATATATATATATATATATATATATATATATATATATATATATATATATATATATATATATATATGCGGTTGCTGGCACGCCGCTTTTAGGGGAGGACAGGAGTTCGACCCCTGTTGGCTACATATTAATCCACAATTTCATCCCTGCCATGAAGTACCACACAAGACACCTTTCCCACATCGCGTTGGGGGATAAAGGGGAGGGGAGTTTTACCGTCCATGCCCCATATGAGATTGGTGCGGGTTTCCTCCTTGGCACGCAGTTGGGGGGCGGTTATAACAACTGCGGGAGATGATCGCGCGGGTGGTTAAGTCCCCATGGGTGATCCCCAACTAAATGCTGTAAAATATATATATATATATATATATATATATATATATATATATATATATATATATATATATATATATACTTCAAAATATTTATTCACTTGCATAAGATAGTAAAATAATTACTACCTCCTCTGTCTTGTTTTAATAATTCAAATTTCATGTTTAAATTTTCTTAAATTAATAGTCATTTTTATAAATAAATAGGAATAATGAGATAACGTTATTTTATACATTATCTATGTATACTAATAACCACCCAACATTTGGTCGTTTCCTTCCCAAACTTGTTTACTTTATTGTGTAGAACAAAAAAAAGTAAAAAGTAAAATGTAAAAATTTAAAGTGCACAAAAAATACAGTGTGATAATAAAAAATTTCTTAAAGTTTATATAATTTATCCATTAACTATTAATTAGGATGGAGGCAATATATATCACTCAGCTTATTATCAATTTATTAATTATTAATTTCAATCGTTTTTTTTTTTTGGCGAAAAATAGTTAATTGCATTGAAAGAAGAAAGCTTCATTAAAACAATGAAGAACCTCTTAAAAGATACAATGACGAAGAGTTGCTCGGTCATAACTAATAATACAAAAGATATTAAAATACGATACAAGATTAATAACAAAAGATAGGGATTTTGAATAACTTGGGCCAAATTTAATTTAAATGTAAAAGTAAATTAAAAAATTTATCATGTCCATCTCTCTATCTTATATATTATAACAAAAACAATATTAAGCATCTTATATAAAAAATTGCATGGAAGAAAAGTGTTCCTTTGATTAAAAAGGATCCTTACATATCAACCATTGAATCTAAATTAATATGATTATTTGCCAATATATCAAGTCTCATCCTATATTCCGTAATATACTCCTTATTTCATTCGAATTCGAATATGTCTCATAATAAGATCAAAAACACTATACCTATCTATTTTCCAATGATAATTGAATTTGTATTCCTCTATTTATGTTGCATAGTTCTAATGTGATCATTTCGGAGCGTATTTAAGATTTTCAGTGTCAATATCTAGAAACTTTTATTATGGAATCAGATTTGATATATAGCCAAAAATAGAAAGAAAAATAAAGTAATGTTATAAAAGTTAAATTGGATGTTAATTTTATTATTATTATAGATATTGTATAGTAGATTTTTTGAGTATAAATATGTGTGTTATGAGTTTATAAAACACACACTAAATATATTCTCTCATATTCTCTCATATTCTCTCTATATACTTATTAGTAGTCTACAGTCAAGAACTAGGCCACTAAAGGTAGTTATAAACCTACAAAATTATAACACGTTATCAGCACGAAGTGCTCCGTATAATCAAGGTTTATCTAAGCAAGCACACGTCACTAATCAAGGTTATGAAATCAAAAGTTGTGTATACCAAAACTCTACCTAAGTTGTTGAATATATTTTATTGTTATAATATATATGTAGTCATAAACTGAATATTTCTCGTTTGAGTTATTAACACATTAGATCTATGAAGTAATTAAATAGTTGTGAATATTATTTTATTCCAAAAAGAAGAAATATATATATATATATATATATATATATATATATATATATATATATATATATATATATATATATATATATTTATTCATTGCAATACTATGATCTGCTACTCTCATGTTATCATATTGTGGTATACTGTTTTAACTTGTATGATTGTATAAACCGACTACGTATGAGCATGTTATAGAACATATTTGTGTCTAGTTATCTTCGGATAGAATAACTATTTTTGAGTCTTATGCATGATGAATATAATCATTGATTTACGTTTTGTATTGACTAAGAATATTCTATTTATGGAATGAATATTGATGAATCATAATCATGATTTTTTAAGACAAAGTATACTTGGTGTATTTGATGTATGCATCAAGTAATTTTATACTTATATATGTATATATGTATATATTGTGATTATATATGCTACATGGTTATGGTTGCTACCTTGTAAGTTTTTAATTGGTCTAACATGAAACTTGGAAAAAGTGGTTATATTAATATCATGACCTATGCTATTATTAATCTAATTGATTAATAAGCTAGTGAATTAGATTGGCATATTATTTTGTGATCGGTGTACTCTTTTAAACTCTCGCCATATACATGATTATATGTGCTATACACTGATGCAATTTGATTTTTTTTTTTTAATCATGATAAATTGCATGTTGGATTATTTTAATATTTAATGCATAATTGATAATCATCATGATCTTTTAAGATTAGAAATATATTTGATCTGTACATAAATTAGTTGTATACTTAATATGCATATCTTTCAAGTGAATATAATTCACAGACCTTTGATATATTAGATCGATTTACATGGTAATTTAATATTTGAAATGTTACCTTATATTTGATATATATTATTTTATGCAAAAAAAAAAAAATAATAATAAAAAAAATAATAATAAAATAAATAAATTATGTGGAGTCCAGTTTTATGATGATTAATTGGGCTTATCATGACTATTGCTACTAGGTTACTAGTACGATTGTTGAGTCACTTTCTAATGCGGTTCTTTCTCAGATTGTAACTTGTTTGCAGATAATGGTAACATACACACTATGATCAAATCTAAGAAATATTTCATTGATTTAAATCAAATGAAGGAATTATAAATACTATATCAGGTCTTGCAAACTTGATATAAGGAACGGAAAAGGCAAAAATTCATATTACCAAATGGTAAAAATTTTCTGATAAACAATACCTTGTTTTCTCAAAATCAAAGAGAAATTAATTGAGTTTCTCTGATATATATATATATATATATATATATATATATATATATATATATATATATATATATATATATATATATATATATATATATATATCATAATGGATATGATTATCAGTAAATGATAACAGATAATGAGAAATATCTATGTAGCACCGAAAAACGCATATGATGAAAAGCGCGTATATGATTAAAAGCGCATATGATAAAAAGCGCATATGATGAAAAGCGCAGCGCATATGATTAAAAGTGCATATGGTGATTAATGAAAAGCACATTGAAAAAGAATCACCAATATTTCTTGAAAGAATTCAAGGGAATATATATGGACCAATTCATCCATCATGTGGACCATTTTGATATTTCATGATTCTAATAGACGCATCTTGCGGATGGTCTCATGTTTGTGTGTTATCAAGCCGTAATATGGCATTTGCAAAGTTTCTTGCACAAATTATTAAATTGAGAACACATTATTCTGATTACATCATTAAAAGGATGAGACTTGATAATGCTGGTGAGTTAACATCTCAAGTATTGAATGATTATTATATGTCTACAGGGATTGTTGTTGAACATCCAGTTACTCATGTGCATACACAAAATTGGTTTAACTAAATCAATAGATAAACGCTTGCAGCTAATAACTAGACAATTGAAAATGAGTACAAAACTCTCAATATTTATATGGGGACATGTAAAATTACATGATGCGACATTAATTCGCATTAAACCAAGTGCAAGTCATAAATATTCTCCATTACCAACTTAATTTTGGTCGAGAACCAAATATTTTCCATCTTAGAACATTTGGTTGTGCAGTGTATTTTTAATTGCACCACCACAATAAATGATTCCTCAAAGAAGGATGGAAATATGTGTTGGATATGAAACATCTTCAATCATAAGATATATTGAACCCATGACGGGTGATGTTTTACAACACATTTTGCTGATTGTCACTTTAATGAAACATTGTTCCCTATATTAGGGGGAGAAATGAAAAATAAATAAAAAGATGCTTCATTATGTGAACATCAATTAAGGTATATAGAACTCGCACAAAAGAATGCGAAACGAAAGTTCAAAAATAATGCATATGCAAGAACTTGCAAATTAATTACTTTATGCATTTAAAGATACAAAAAGAGTAACTAAATCATATATACCAGCAGTAAATGCTTAAGCTAGAATTGAAATTCCAAAAGCTGGCAATAATGTCACTCATGAGTCTTCGCCACGTCTGAAACGTGGAAGACAAATTGGTTCAAAAGATAAAAATCCTAGAAAAGAAAAATCAGCTGATAATGAGGTAAAAAAAAGTGTTCAAGAAGAACCACAAATCAATATTCCTTCTGCAGAGGATATTGATAAATGTAAATACATAAATTGCAATAAATTATGCAATATTATGGAACCGAAATGAAATGAAAAATCTTGATGAGATATTTTCATATAATGTTACAATGACATCATGAATAAAGATGATGATCTGGAACCAAAATCTGTCATTGAATATCAAAATAGACATGATTGAGCTCAACAGAAAGGAGCAATACGAGCTGAATTAGAATCACTCAATAAAAGAAAAGTTTTCGGATCAATCGTTATCACTTTTAAAGATGTGAAACGTATGGGATATAAATGAATTTTTATCCGAAAAAGAAATGTGCAAATGAAGATACAAGGCAAAACTAGACTTGTAACTCAAGGTTTCCCACAAAGACCAGAAATGAATTATGAGAAAAACTTATCCTTATGTAATGGATACAATTACTTATTAGATACTTAATCAACCTGGTAGTTACTTAAATGCATCTCATGGATGTTGTTACTACTTATCTATATGGATCACTTGATAGTGATATATATGAATATACCTGAAGGGTTTAAGGTATCAGAAACATCTAACGCAAAACCTAAAGAAATGTATTCCATTGAATCACAAAGATTTTTATATGGGTTGATACAATAGTATAAAGTGATTACTTGATAAGAAAAGTGTATACATATAAACTTATTTTCACATG
Source organism: Rutidosis leptorrhynchoides (assembly GCF_046630445.1). Classification (NCBI taxonomy): domain Eukaryota; kingdom Viridiplantae; phylum Streptophyta; class Magnoliopsida; order Asterales; family Asteraceae; genus Rutidosis; species Rutidosis leptorrhynchoides. Next base: position 129,773,917 of record NC_092337.1, read on the forward strand.
TGTTTTAATTATGAAAACAATGACCAGATATATATCGTAGTTATTTATGTCAATGGTCTTAATATCATAGGTACAAATAAAGAGATCCATGAAGCCATTCAACTTCTAAAGAAAGAATTTGAAATGAAAGATCTCGGAAAAATCAAGTATTGCCTTGGTTTACAAATTGAACATATGCCTAATGGTATACTTGTACATCAAACAACATATACTGAAAAGATTTTAAAACGTTTTAATATGGACAAGGCAAAACCATTAAGTACTCCTATGGTTGTTAGATCACTTAATGTTGACACTGATCTATTTCGTCCCTGTGAAGATCATGAAGATATCCTAGGACCAGAAGTACCATATCTTAGTGCAATTGGAGCTCTTATGTATCTTACAAATTGTACAAGACCTGACATTTCTTTTGCAGTTAATTTGTTGGCAAGGTTCAGCTCAGCTCCTACCAAAAGACACTGGAATGGGATCAAACACATATTTCGATACCTTCGAGGAACTACTGATTTAGGATTATTTTATTCTAACGAATCGAAACAAGATTTGGTTGGTTATGCAGATGCAGGTTATTTATCTGATCCACATAAAGCTAAATATCAAAATGGATATGTATTCCTAAATGGAGGTACCGCAATATCATGGCGTTCTCAAAAACAAACACTTGTTGCAACATCATCAAATCATGCCGAAGTGATTGCATTACATGAAGCTACTCGGGAATGTTTTTGGTTGAGATCAATGACACAACTTATTACTGATTCTTGTGGACTAGAACGCGATAAAAGTCCAACAACTATCTATGAAGATAATGTAGCTTGCATAACACAGATGAAAGAAGGGTATATCAAAAGTGACCGAACAAAACACATACCTCCTAGATTCTTCTCATACACTCAAAATCTCATTAAGGACAACCAGATTGAAATGAGATATGTTCAGTCCAGCAAAAACTCCGCTGACCTTTTCACCAAAGCACTTCCAACTGCTATTTTCAGAACACACATTCATAATATTGGCATGAGGCATGTTCAGAAGATGTAACAATTCAGGCGTTGCCTACTTGAGGGGGAGTTAACTCTATGCTGCACTCTTTTTCCCTTAGCTAAAGTTTTATCCCAATGGATTTTCTTTAGCAAGGTTTTTAACGAGGCAGTACTAGTTATTCTCTAATAAAATTGTCATCCAAGGGGGAGTGTTATAAAAGTTAAATTGGATGTTAATTTTATTATTATTATAGATATTGTATAGTAGATTTTTTGAGTATAAATATGTGTGTTATGAATTTATAAAACACACACTAAATATATTCTCTCATATTCTCTCATATTCTCTCTATATACTTATTAGTAGTCTACAGTCAAGAACTAGGCCACTAAAGGTTGTTATAAACCTACAAAATTATATCAAGTAAGAAAAAAAAAAACCATTATATAAGTTACCGTATTAAATTATCACTATTGACTATTGATTTAAGTTTATTTCAATGATTAACTAATATTTGTAGATGGATATAAACAATTACCTAAAAGACCCCTAACTATCTTTACCTACCACGAAATTGATTATAACACACAATTCATTCAATGAATTTCATGGACTTTTTTTAGTTAAAATTAATATTTCAATCTTATGATTACTTACATTTGAATCTTTAGATATCTCATATGCAACTAGGTAAACCATAATATACAAATCCTATATTGATTTAAATGAGGAAAAAAGACTCGCGATTCGTTGTGAGGTGATTTTTTCGATTAATCGAAGGGTGTGATTTTCGTCAGTTAACGATCGGTTAATAGAACGTAAAAAAATTATAGGAATAAAAAAGAAAGTGGAAAAAAAGTTATAAGAAAATGATAAAAAATAATAATTTTTTAAAAAATATATAATTTAGTTTAAAAGAAAAGGGCATAGCGAATCTTCTATATAGTCATATAAAGCTCTAAAATGATGATGTCATCATTAAACTAATTACCTTTTAATTTTCATAATGATGATGTCATAATTATATATTAATTTAATTATAAAAATAATACGAAATCTTTTATAAAAGAAAATATTAATCTCTCCTAAATTGTAATTTTAATTTTCTAAAAAAATTTAAAAGACATTTATTATTAATAATAATAATTATAATTATTATCATTAAATAAATAAATACTCAACTTTGAGCGACCTTTATTATTATTATTATTATTATTATTATTATTATTATTATTATTATTATTATTATTATTATTATTATTATGTATTTTTAATATAATAATTATAATTATAATTATTATATTATTAATATTCAAATTCAAACATGGATTCTTTTTACGAATTTAATTACGTTACATATGTATGCAAAAATACATGTCTATATATATTTGTAAAAACAACGACAAGTTTCTTAGTCAAACGGGTCATTGAAATAAATTACTTTAGCATTTACATTCACTTAATACCTAAAACATTTTATTAAATTGTTTCATTTAAATAAATTCGTAATTTCACGGGTCATTTTACTAGTATTTGTAGATAGGACATAAACAATTACCTAAAATTACCCTAAATATCTTTAACTACCACGAAACTTAGTAATATATATAATAGCCACCATGAATGAATAGAATCTCGCTGATATCATAATGACGTCAGCTATTTCGTCTTTTAGTAATTTTTTTTTGCCTAATTATTTGGTCCAATGGAGTGGGTCACTCGGTCACTTCCAAGTTGATTTTAACACATGGATAATAATAACAAGGAACTGGAATCAATATAGTTAATTTTGTGTTTTATCTTTTTCTTTATATTAGTTGATACTCATTTTAAATTTTTAATTTTTAATTTATGAAACTCGCAACGATTTTCTATTTTGATGATTTTATAAAGGCTTCTGTTTATATTCATTGAATTGATCCTAATTCCATTACCGAGTATCTAAATGACAATGATTAAAGGTTTGAATTAAGAGTGATACTCGTGTTTCAATGGGAGGTGATTTTATAAAAGTTTCGGTTTTTTTTTGCAAAAAAAAAAAAAAAAAGGAGGTGATTTTTTTAGTTAATCGAAGGGTGTGATTTTTGTCAGTGTTAACGGGTAATTAATTGAACATAAATAATAAATTAATGAAAAAGAAAGTGCAGGCAAAGTTGTAAAGAAAAGATAAATTAAAGTTTTCAAATTTTCTTTTCCTTAAAATAGGCAAATGATGAATATACTCTTAAAAGTGAGGTTATTTACGATGGACTGTAACTGTAAACATTTGGCAGCTCATCTTGATTAGTATATAGTATAATATCTTAAACTTTTATTTTTTTTAAATATATAGGACATAACTAATAACTATCTCATGTTAATCAACAAGTACTTAGCTTAGTGGTAGTGACTTCCCTTACAGGAGGTCAGAGATTCGACTCCACTCGCAGCGAAATTTCTTTTGTTGTAACCTGCCCATCTCATAGGACTCGGAGGTTGCGAACGTCTTGCATTCGAACCTCACCCGAGGGAGCTTTACCATACGCGATGCCCGTATGCATTCGTCGTGAGAGTTTCCTAATTAGGGGCAGTAAGACTGTAATAGTTCGTTCAAGAAAATGATCGGGTGAGTGACTTCGGACATCACGTTCGTACTCCGTTAGTGACCCTAACCGCTGTTCAAAAGAAATTTAACTCTATCATGTTATAATTCCGCGAAATCGCGGGTTATAATCTAGCCTTAAATTAATTAAAAATTCTAAAGAACATTTAAGACAAAAAAAAAAAAAAAAAAAACAATACTTATCTTGTATACCTAGGCTTCCAGGAAAGTTACCACTTTTTTCATCAATGAAACTTAAAGTGGGTGGGTAATATTTTCGATAATGCTTTAGTGCTCGGTTTATGAATATTATTTTATCTTACGAATCATTTCTCTAATGAGTTGATTTAACAACAAAAAGTCAAAACAATCTCCCTTGGAAACTTTAATGGGATCACGTAAACACAAACTGATTCACCATCCTCAAATATCATCATATATCTAATATCTACTAGTAATATCTAATTTATATAATCTTTCTATCATATTCAAATATAATAATAATAATAATATATAATATAATGTTAAAAGTTAATTAGTGTTATAATATATAAATATATATATATAAATGGATAGTCAATTATTGATACACAAAAGTAATATTATTGTATTACCTAAACTTGTGATATTTTTGCTATAAATAGCCATGAATGCAAGCATTAAACTTGCACCATTTCTCACACTTACAAAGTGTTTCTTTCTTTCTCTCCATTATCATCTTTGTTCTTACACTTCATTATTAGTATTCTTAATCAAGAATCAAATCACTAAAGGTAGTTATAAGCCTACTGAATTATAACATCAAGAATCAAACCACTAAAGGTAGTTATAAGCCTACTGAATTATAACACGTTATCAGCACGATAATCTTAATACTAATTATGGTTGGCTCTGCCACCTAAATGATATATGGTCGGTTATACCACCTGAATAATATATGGTCGACACTGTCGTCTAATTATCATTTATGTTACTAACATTTATATTTCAATTATCTAACATTTATATGGCCGACACTGTCGCCTAATTATCATTTATGTTACTAACATTTATATTTCTATTATCTAACATTTATATGGCCGACACTGTCACCTAATTATCATTTATGTTTACTAATATTTATATTTATGTTATATAACATTTATTAATGATTGCTTACATATGGTCGACACTGTCACCTACTTATCATTTATGTTATATTAAATTTATGTTTAATGTTTATATACTTATGAATATAAAGTGACTATAATTTATCATGTTGTTTGTTTTAATAGAAAATGTCGAATCTGGAAAAGCTTAAATTTACTCCTTTAGAATCAACTGGAAACAACTACATGCCATGGGTTATAAAAGTAAAAATGCATCTTAAATCAATGGGCATTCTTGAAGCCATAAATGAAAACAACACTTGTTCTGAAAAAGAACAAGCAACGGCATGTTGCTTTATTCATCAACATATTGATGAATGCTTACAAAATAATTATGTGACTGTAGAAGATCCCCATGTTTTATGGGAAGGTCTCAAAAGCAGATTCAATAATCAAAGAGAAATTTTACTTCCAGCTGCTATGGAACAATGGAGAACATTAAGGTTCCAAGACTTTAAGAAAGTAAATGAATATAGCTCAGCTCTGTATAATACATGTTCACAACTTAAATTCTGTGGACATGAAATAAGTGATGCAGACATGATGGAGAAAACTTTCTCCACAATGAATGCTGCAAACATCACAGTGCAAAGAAATTTGAGAATGCTAAAGTTCAAAACATATCCTGAACTTAATTCATATCTCTTAGTTGCAGAGCAAAATGATGAGCTATTAATGAAAAATCAGCAATCCCGTCCTACTGGTACACTTGCAATCCCTGAAGCAAATACTGCAAATAATTATAAACAGGGACAAGGACGCGGGCAAGGTCGTGGTTATAATAACCATCACCATCATCATGCCAAAAGCCATAACTATGGTAGAAACCATCCTTATGGTAATGGTAATGGGCGAGGACGTGGTCGTGGTCGTGGCCGTGGTGGTCAAAGAAATAATAATCCACGAAAATATAAATATCAACCACAAAACAAGCCCACTAAACAAGATGTTGAAGAAAATTCTTCTAAAAATTCTGAAGAATCTTGCTACAGATGTGGTAGAATGGGCCACTGGGCTAATACTTGCCGAACATCTAAACATCTTGTTAAGATGTATCAGGATTCGCTGAAAGATAAAGAAAAGGAAGTAAACTTTGTGAATAACGTCGATCCAACAGTCACTGAGAAACCATCTGATTTATATGAAGATTTCTTGAATGTTTAAGTTGTGTGTCTTTCGAAAAATAAACGATTTAATATCGTCTGTCTTTGTCATTATGTTTGCTAAATGTTTCAGTACTATCTATTTGCGTGTAAAATATTGTGTAATATTAATGTACTCACTATTTATTTCTTATATATGAAGTTCAATATGAATTTTGCTGGAATACAACATCAATCAAGTGGTGGAGATCTCTGTATAGCAGACAGTGGAACTACACACACTATACTTAAATCCGAGAAATATTTTATTGATCTAAAACCAACGGAAGGAACTATACATACAATATCAGGACCTGCTAACTTGATAAAAGGGATAGGAAAGGCAAATTTCATACTACCAAATGGTACAAAATTTTTAATAAATGATGCCTTATTTTCTCCCAAGTCAAGCAGAAATTTATTGAGTTTCTCCGACATATACCTTAACGGGTATGATTATCAGTCAGTGACAACAGAAAATGAGAAATATTTAAGTATCACTGACAAGAGTCATGTGGTTGAAAAACTGCCAAGACTTAGTTCTGGATTACATTATACACATATAAATGTACCAGAAATACATATGGTAGTTAACGAAAAATATATTGATCCTGGTGTATTCAGTTTATGGCATAACAGATTAGGCCATCCAGGATCAACAATGATGAAAAGGATTATTGAATGTACTCATGGACATCCACTAAAGGATAGAAAAATCCATCATGATACAATGGTTCCATGTACATCTTGCTCTCTTGGAAAATTGATAACTAGACCCTCACCACTTAAGGTTGAGAAAGAATCACCAATGTTTCTTGAAAGAATTCAAGGTGATATATGTGGACCAATTCATCCACCATGTGGACCATTTAGATATTTCATGGTTCTAATAGATGCATCTAGCAGATGGTCTCATGTTTGTCTGTTATCAAGCCGTAATGTGGCATTTGCAAAATTTCTTGCCCAAATTATTAAATTGAGAGCTCATTTTCCTGATTACACCATTAAAAGGGTGAGACTTGATAATGCTGGTGAATTTACATCTCAAGTATTTAATGACTATTGCATGTCTATAGGAATTGTTGTTGAACATTCTGTTGCTCATGTGCATACACAAAATGGTTTAGCCGAGTCATTGATTAAACGTTTACAGTTAATCGCTAGACCATTGATAATGAGAACAAAACTCCCTGTATCTATATGGGGTCATGCAATTTTACATGCTGCTGCATTGATTCGCATCAGACCAAGTGCAAGTCATAAATATTCCCCCCTACAACTTGCTTTTGGTCAAGAGCCAAATATTTCCCATCTTAGAACATTTGGTTGTGCAGTGTATGTTCCAATTGCGACACCACAACGTACAAAAATGGGTCCTCAAAGGAGGTTGGGAATATATGTTGGATATGAAACATCTTCAATATTAAGGTATATTGTACCTATGACAGGTGACGTTTTTACAGCACGTTTTGCTGATTGTCATTTTAATGAAACATTGTTCCCTAGATTAGGGGGAGAAATGAAAAATAAAGAAAATGATGTTTCATGGTGTGAACCTCAATTAAAGTATCTTGATCCTCGCACAAAAGAATGCGAGACAGAAGTTCAAAAGATAATGCATATACAAGAACTTGCAAATCAATTGCCTGATGCATTTACAGATACAAAAACGGTGACAAAATCATATATACCAGCAGTAAATACTCCAGCTCGAATTGAAATTCCAAAAGCTGGCAATAACGTCACTCATGAATCTTTGCCACGTCAGAAACGTGGAAGACCAATTGGTTCAAAGGATAAAAATCCTCGAAAAAGAAAATCAGCTGATAATGAAGTAAAAGAAAGTGTTCAAGAAGAACCAGAAATCAGTACTCCTACTGCAGAGGAGATTGATGATGTCAATACAGAAATTGCAATCAATTATGCATATTCAAAAATATTATGGAACCGAAATGAAATGAAAAATCTTGATGAGAAATTTTCATTTAATGTTGCATATGACATCATGAATAATGATGATGATCCAGAACCAACATCTATGGTTGAATGTCAAAATAGACATGATTGGGCTCAATGGAAAGAAGCAATACGAGCTGAATTAGAATCACTCAATAAAAGAAAAGTTTTCGGATCCATCATTCTCACTCCTAAAGATGTGAAACCTGTAGGATACAGATGGATTTTTGTCCGAAAAAGAAATGAAAAAAATGAAGTTACAAGGTATAAAGCTAGACTTGTAGCTCAAGGTTTTTCTCAAAGACCGGGAATTGATTATGAAGAAACTTATTCTCCTGTTATGGATGCAATTACTTTTAGGTACTTAATCAGCCTGGCAGTTTCTAAAAATTTAGAAATGCATCTCATAGATGTTGTGACTGCTTACCTATATGGATCACTTGATAGTGATATATATATGAAGATACCTGAAGGATTTAAGGTACCAGAAGCATCAAATGCAAAACCCAAAGAAATGTATTCGATTAAATTACAAAGATCTTTATATGGGTTAAAACAATCGGGACGTATGTGGTATAACTGATTAAGTGATTACTTGATAAGCAAAGGGTATACAAATAACCTTACTTGCCCTTGTGTTTTCATTAAGAAAACAACATCCGGATATGTGATCATAGCTGTTTATGTTGATGATCTTAACATCATAGGTACAAATAAAGAGATCTATGAAGCCATTCAACTTCTAAAGAAAGAATTTGAAATGAAAGATCTCGGAAAAACCAAGTATTGCCTTGGTTTACAAATTGAGCATATGCCTAATGGTTTACTTGTACATCAAACAACATATACTGAAAAGATTTTGAAACGTTTCAATATGGACAAGGCAAAACCATTAAGTACTCCTATGGTTGTTAGATCACTCAATGTTGAAACTGATCCATTTCGTCCATGTGAAGATCATGAAGATATTCTTGGACCAGAAGTACCATATCTTAGTGCAATTGGAGCTCTTATGTATCTTACAAATTGTACAAGACCTGACATTTCTTTTGCAGTTAATTTGTTGGCAAGGTTCAGCTCTGCTCCTACCAAAAGACACTGGAATGGGATCAAACACATATTTCGATACCTTCGAGGAACTACTGATTTAGGATTATTTTATTCTAACGAATCAAAACAAGATTTGGTTGGTTATGCTGATGCAGCTTATTTATCTGATCCACATAAAGCTAAATCTCAAACTGGATATGTATTCCTAAATGGAGGTACTGCAATATCATGGCGTTCTCAAAAACAAACACTTGTTGCTACATCATCAAATCATGCCGAAGTGATTGCATTACATGAAGCTACTCGGGAATGTTTTTGGTTGAGATCAATGACACAAATCATTACTGATTCTTGTGGACTAGAACGCGATAAAAGTCCAACAATTATCTATGAAGATAATGCAGCTTGCATAGCACAGATGAAAGAAGGGTATATCAAAAGTGACCGAACCAAACACATACCTCCTAGATTCTTCTCATACACTCAAAATCTCATTAAGGACAACGAGATTGAAATGAGATATGTTCAATCCAGCAAAAACTCTGCTGATCTTTTCACGAAAGCACTTCCAACTGCTATTTTCAGAACACACGTTCATAACATTGGCATGAGACATGTTCAAAAGATGTAACAACCGAAGCGATGTCTACTTGAGGGGGAGTCAACTCCATGCTGCACTCTTTTTCCCTTAGCTAAAGTTTTTCCCACTGGGTTTTCTTTAGCAAGGTTTTTAACGAGGCAGTAACTTACAGTTGATCTTCAACAAACAAAATTGCTATCCAAGGGGGAGTGTTATAATATATAAATATATATATATATATAAATGGATAGTCAATTATTGATACACAAAAGTAATATTATTGTATTACCTAAACTTGTGATATTTTTGCTATAAATAGCCATGAATGCAAGCATTAAACTTGCACCATTTCTCACACTTACAAAGTGTTTCTTTCTTTCTCTCCATTATCATCTTTGTTCTTACACTTCATTATTAGTATTCTTAATCAAGAATCAAATCACTAAAGGTAGTTATAAGCCTACTGAATTATAACATCAAGAATCAAACCACTAAAGGTAGTTATAAGCCTACTGAATTATAACAATTAGGGACATTGTATAAGCACTAATTCAAGAGAGTCCGACACTTTTACTAACATACATTCTATGTGCCTTTTTGTATGATGACACGATGATCTATCGTGGGTAGAAATAATGCTCAATAATAATATTTTGATTACTAACACTTTTCGAATAGAAAAGAAATATTTGTATAAGAATTTAAAGTACAAAGAATTTATTTAAATAATGGGGATCTAGATAATTTTATAAAAAAAAAAAACAATAAACAACACAAAAAACTATGTTTGAGAAGAGAGAACTTCTCCCGGTAAAGTTTCCGGGAACGGGATCGAGAACGACGGTGGAGCATGGACGCAGCAACGAGGTGCACGAAGAGGGAACTACTACAGGACTCGATTTAATGGGATTAACCAAGTTCGAGTGACTTCGATTATGTTTTTCAACTTTCCTGAAATCTGGGGGGTGTCAGACCTATGGGTGTTGTTTAAGAAGTATGGTGTAGTGACTGATGTCTATCTCGCCAGAAACCGACTAAAGAATGTGTAGCGACCCGATAAAATCGTCATTGACGGCGCCGTCTACTTAGGTCCCGTTACGTGGTCGTAAGTCTTTAAAATGACGTATGGCCAAAATATGTCGCATTCATTTCAATTGTAAAGATTGTTTCAAAGTTTACAAGAATAGTTCAACCATTAGTTACGTTACAAAGTTATAAGTACAAATGAAACCTATGCGATACAGTTTAAAATAAAGTCAAAAGACGCTCCATGTATGCATATATACTCGACATCCAATGCAAGTATCAAAATAATGAGCGGAAGCATGTATCACAAAACGTTCAAGGACCTGAGAAAAACATAGAAATCTATCAACGAAAACGTTGGTGAAATCATAGTTTTAAGTAAGTAAGTAAGTAAGTACAAATGAACCACAAGATTTATATCATTGAAATAAAAGTAAACCATTCTAAAATTTGTTATCACGAGCACCCAATTATCAAGGCTTAACTTTCCATACATAGAACCCTATCACAATAGTGTTAGAACATACACTGTTTCTCGAAAATATATTTCATCCGAATAACGGTAGCGAACCGTCCGAATGAGGGTTTGTCAAACCCATATGGCCATACAACATAAGTTCTCGCTTACACCCTGCAAGTGTAACTAATGATAATCGAATTGAGGTTTTTTGTTCTAACTCGTATGTAGAATGTTTGTTTTCGTACTTGTGTTCACTTTGTAAAATAAAACGTTTATGTTTTCTCATCCCAAATGTAAGTTTAAAAGAGTAAAGGTGGGACTATGATCGCACCTTGAGTGCACGAGTAAATAAAGTACTTCACAAAGTAACGTGTGCAAGAACGAGTGCTAGTCATGACCTAAACAAGTAGGTTGTATCAATAACGGTAAACACGGTTGGTCAAAGATGTTCAATTAGTCCTATAGCTCGTTACGACTCGATTACATAAAGCATGTGTATCAAATTGTCAAGTTTCATGCAAGATATAAGTATAAAAGCATGTTAGAACGATTGCATAAAAATTTGGTTAAGTTTAACTAAAAGTCAAACTTGGTCAAAGTCAAATTCAACAGAGTCGGGTCGGGTATCCGACGATTTTTATATGAAAGATAAGCATATATAAGTATGTTGGCCAAGTTTCATATTAATCGGACATGTATAGCATAGCGGGAATTAAACGAAAAAAATAAAAATTTTGGACAGCAGCCTTCAGATGCGCCGCATCTGCAAGTGATGCGCCGTATCAGTCTGCAGATGCGCCGCATCCAGAGGTGATGCGCCGCATCCATGTCTGATTCAGTGAAGCTGCTTAAAAGTTTTACACGTCTCGGACCAAACTTCAATTTATCATAACTAATGAACCGTAAACATCTAAAACGCATACCATACATCGTTGGAAAGGTAATTTAACGAGGAATACAACTAAACACTTTTCATCACACAAAACTATCATTTAAAATAATCGAATTCTCGTCAAGTGATCATTAAAGGTTCATTATCAAGGTTTCAAGTTCGTAAAACGTATTTTATGATTCGGGAATCCAATTTACACATATGATATGCCGTTTCGAAGGTAATTAAACATACATTGCAACTAAACACTTACTAACAACATTAAGAAGAATTCAATACATCAAAAATTCATTTTAAAGTTCATCAAACCCTAACCAAAATCATGAATTCAACTATTTTGTAAATGAAGCTTTTCTAAATCAACCTACACATCAAATTGAAGCTAATGATGCTAGTAACACATTTAATACATGAACTTTAACATTTAAAAAACATTTAATCATACAAAATTCAAGATTAAGCACACCCATTTTTCATATTCAAGCTAGTTACTCAAAACAACAAATCGAGCAAACCAAACACATATTCATGTTAGACTTGAGCCATAGACACTAATTAACACTTTTATAAGTCAAAATTATCAAGAACACAAAATCTATTGTTTTTAGAAAGTTACCTAAAATAGATGAAGTTGGTATGGAATTGAAGAGGAAGATGCAAGGATTCTAAATATGTAGTTTGTTTTAGTTGATACTTGCTAGATTCAAAATGGATGATGATTTAGTGAAATGGGTGTTTGAAAATAAAAATGGAAGTAGTAGAGAAAGATGGGAGGTGATGAATGAAATGAATGGTGGTGGTGGATGTTGACTAGTCCAACTAGTCACATCTTTGATCAATTGAAAAAATTGGTCCCTCGAGTTCGGATGCGGGTGCGTGAGTTAACCAAATGAATTATTTTGAAATACACGAGAGTAAACGGGAGATGTTATAATCCAATAATGAAAATATTAATAACGTTAACCAACAGAGGATACGAATATAGATACGAAAGATATCAACAAAATAAAAAGACGAGCATTAAAATAATTTAACGGAAAAATGTGGAATGTTACATTACCCACACCTTAAAAGAAATTTCGTCCCGAAATTTAGTTAGAAGTAATAGTCGATGTCTCTTCCTTGAGACCTTGCGTTGTCAATTCTACGAATAAGTGAAAATACGTCCTTGGGCAATCCCACGAATTTTGACAGTCGGGATTTTACGTTGTCTTAAGGTTTGGTTTTACGATCCATAATTTCAACCGGTTCTTCTATGAAGTGGAGTTTGTCATCAGCAGTAAGCTCATCTAAAAGAGTAACAAGTTCCTGTTCCGCAGGACACTTCTCTAAGTTTGATATATTGAATGTAGGATAAACGGAAACTTAATTGAGTCAGAAGATCTAAACGGTATGTAGCGGGTCCAATACACCTTAAGCTTTCAAAAGGATCAATATATCGTGGAGTTAACCTTCCACGTTCCCGAAACAGATTACACCTTTCTAAGGTGCGATTTCTCAATATTTCGCGGTCACTCACTTGGAGTTCGAGAGGTTTACGTCTAACATCGGCATAACTCTACTGGCGACTATGGCCGTCTTGAGCCTTTCTTGAATTGAACGATCCCAACGGTTACTTCTTGAGTGAGTTCGGATCTGGTGATTTGCTTGTTAACTACTTCGGCCCAACGAATAGTAGAACGACATTTGCAGCCATATAAAGTTTCAAAAAGGTGCTGCGTTAATACTCGAATGATAACTATCATCGTAAAAAGAGTCGGCTAAAGGCAGCAATACAAGTTCGTAATATGTCTTCTGAGGTTTAAATCGTATGTTCGCTTGATCTGTCAGTTTGTGGATGATACGCGGTACTCATGTTTAAACGTGTTCCCAAGGTTTCTTGTAAATCTAGAAGTGAAACGAGTATTTCGATCTGGGATAAGGACCATGGTACACCGTGTTGGAATAGAATTCTTTAAGATATGTTTGAACAAGTTAGTTAGGGCTCGAATACGCTTATTGGAACAAGTTTCTTATCGGCTACTGAAAACGTTCGTCAGGGCTACTCACCCTCGTGGCGAATACTAGTAATACGTAAAGAGTCTCTCTCTCCATTGAGAATTTAGATAAAAGGTTTCCTTATACAGAAGTACGAGCGAAAAAGAAAGGAGTGAAATGAGAATTTAGAATAGGATGAGTTTACATCTTGATGTAGCCATATCGCGCACCTTGTGGCCAAATGTCGAGACTTGGTGGGAACGAGATAGTACCCATAGTTGTATAGTTCGGAGTTGAGTAGTAGTTGGCCATATATCAGCAGCATAAGGACGATAAGTCAAAGAAGAAAGGGGTATCCTTGGGTTGTGTGTTATCTTAGGTTACAGTAATATCATACGACAACAGTGAAATAACGGAGTTATATATCGTGGTACTTGGTGATGAGAAAAATTGATCGGATCCATAATAAAGTTTTCAAATTCTTCGTGCAAAATAACGAATTTCAGTTTCCTTGATTTCGAGTCGAGAGAGTATGCCTTTCAGGCGTTCACGTAGAAATATTTCCATATTTGAGTTCCATTTTGTGCTACACGAATTTGGCTAGTAAGGTAGGTATAAATAATCACGTTCAAGGTCCGGACATGGAGAGGTTTAAATCTTTCCTTTCAGCTCAAGGCATCGGCTACAACATTTGTCTTGCCCGGATTGTAATCAGTTAATGTTTCAGTTCACCGTCATTGTCCCGGGTTGAGTTGTTTTTGATCGAAAATGTGTTGGAGGCTTTTTTTTTGTGGTTGGTGAGAATGGTACCTTGGTACCATAAAGATAGTGTCTCCACATTTTAAGTGCAAAGACAACGATTCTTAATTCAAGTTCGTGTGTCAAGTAGTTTCGTTAGTGAGATTTCAATTGTCGAGAAAAGTAGGCAATAACTTTCTTAAGTGGTATTAACACACACCCAAAACCTTGTTTGGAGGTGTCACAACATGAAACAAAATCATCAGTGCCTTCGGGAAGAGATAGGATAGGTGCGGTGGTTAACTTCTTCTTAAAGATATGAAATGTCGATTCTTGTTCGACGGACCAAACGAATTTCTTTCCTTCGTGAGTTAACGAGGTTAAATGTCGAGAATACAGAAAAGTCGGAAATGAATCTTCGGTATACCCGGCGAGATCCAAAAATTTACGAATATAAGTCGGAGTCGTGAGGGTTTCCCAATTACGTATGGCTTGATTTCTGCGGAATTGACTTTTATACCTTGGCTACTAATAACATGGTCTAAAATTTGGACTTCGTTAGCCAAAATTCACACTTGGAGACTTTGGCATAGAGTTGTTCCTTCTCTAGAGTTCGTGCGTAAGATGGAGATGTTGTTCATTTTTCCTCCTCGCTTGAATAGTTTAAGACATCATCTATGAATATGATAACGGATTGGAGGTCGATTTTGAAATATACACGAGATCCCTGTAATTGATCAAGAGGTTATTGATACGAGGAAAAGGATGTCGGTTCTTAACCGGAAATTGATTTAGTTCACTATAATCGATACACATGTAGGAAGTCATTTTCTTTTTAACGGATAGGATCGGAGCTCCCTAGTTCTATAGGTATCAAGTCAATTTCAAACTCCTTACCAAATAAGTTTAACGTATATCCCTGATAAAATTTTGTCGGCACGTACTAGTTTTCCCTTGGTCACTCAAATGGCGTAAGTAGTATCTAAGGGGAGTGGTGGGGTGCAAAGAGTATGAGCCAAAGCCTTGGATACAAGGAAAGTATCGGCACCCGAATCGAATAAGCATGAAACATAAGGGTTGTTGAGAAGAAACGTACCCGTGACTAGTTCCTCATCACCTCGGGATCCTTGGCGTTAACGTTGGAAGTTCAACCGCGTGCATTGGGGTTGGCTTTCTTCTTTGGGCACGCATTCCTAAAATGACCCGGTTGCCACATTCGAAACAAACACCCGTTCTGTGTGTATTGGGCACCTTTTGAGCGACGGTAACGGTACTCTTACAAACATGGGCCACATGGCCACTTCTTTGACACTTAATTCAAAATGGTTTGCCACATTCACCCAAATGATGTTTGCGACACTTGTTACAATAAGGTAGGTTTTTGACATACCCTTTCTTGCCGCCGGGGGTGAAAGGCTTCTTGGCAAAGTTTTCGTTGTTGTCGTAGTTGCTTGATTGAGAGGCTTCCCATTTTCATTTGTTGCTACCCGATTGATTCTCGGTCGTTAGTGCCGGTGCTTCAATTTCATCCACCATTTCTATAGATTGGTGGTCCATCGTTAAAGCCTCTTGTAAGTTAGCGGGTTTGGATGACATTACCCCGTGTTGAATGCTCTTAGGGAGGCCATCCATGTAAAGTTCAACTCTTAGGGACTCGGGAGTTATGAGGTTTGGACACATTAAGACTAGTTCGGCAAACCGTTGATTATAAGCTTCGAGGTCATTTCGGACCGTCTTTAAATTTCTTAGTCCTTGTTCGAGCCTTTGAGTCTCTTCATGCGAGAAGTATTCGGTGATCATTCTTTCTCTTAATTCGGTCCAAGAGAGTGTGTGAGCTTCATCGATACCCACAGATTATACATACGTGTTCCACCATGAGAGAGCAATATCGGCGAAAGTGAGGGTGAAAAACTTGACCTTATCTTGGTCCCGACAACCGCTTATGCTAAAAACGGCATCTGTTTGTTCAAACCATCAGGTGAGAGCAACCGGTCCCCCAGTTCCATCAAAACTGGGAGGTTTGCACCCCATGAAGTTCTTGTAGGAGCACCTCTCTTTTGAATTATTGGCTCCATGGTTAGTGTTGTTGTTATTGTTGTTGGAGGAGTGACCGGTTATGGCCGCATCCACAGCGGTGGCTATCATTCGTTGAAGAGCCCGTTCGAGAGTTTTTGGAGAAGTGTTGTGTTGACCTCGCTGAGCCATTGTTCCTTGAAAATACAAGAATATCGCTGATTAGTATTCTCAATAATACTAATCGTGATATGGAATAAAGATAGAAAGAAAATTTTACCTTGACTCACCCTAAATTCTTTATGTTATAATGTCGGAACGTCCATATGAGTCACCGTAATATAATCCCGGCAATTATATTACCCTAATTCATATGTGCATTCGACATTACCTCATAAAGTCAAGATGGCGTGTCAATCAAATTAAACAATGTGAGATTAAGATGAAATAAGAGTTAGATACGAATAGAAAAGGTCGAGTATAAATGCACAAGTAGTCAAGTAATTCCTACTTCAAGTCTATATGCCGGTTGTAGTCTAGACTCACTAATGTACCCTATGACTCGGGGTTGACACCAATGAACTCTAAATCCCTACAACCAATGCTCTGATACCATCTGTAGCGACCCGACAAAATCGTCATTGACGGCGCCATCTACTTAGGTCCCGTTACGTGGTCGTAAGTCTTTAAAATGACGTATGACCAAAATATGTCGCATTCATTTCAATTGTAAAGATTGTTTCAAAGTTTACAAGAATAGTTCAACCATTAGTTACGTTACAAAGTTATAAGTACAAATGAAACCTATGCGACACAGTTTAAAATAAAGTCAAAAGACGCTCCATGTATGCATATGTACTCGACATCCAATGCAAGTATCAAAATAATGAGTGGAAGCATGTATCACAAAACGTTCAAGGACCTGAGAAAAACATAGAAATCTATCAACGAAAACGTTGGTGAAATCATAGGTTTAAGTAAGCAAGTAAGTACAAATGAACCACAAGATTTATATCATTGAAATAAAAGTAAATCATTCTAAAATTTGTTATCACGAGCACCCAATTATCAAGGCTTAACTTTCCATCCATAGAACCCCGTCACAATAGTGTTAGAACATACACTGGTTCTCGAAAATATATTTCATCCGAATAACGGTAGTGAAGCGTCCGAATGAGGATTTGTCAAACCCATATGGCCATACAACATAAGTTCTCGCTTACACCCGGCAAGTGTAACTAATGATAATCGAATTGAGGATTTTTGTTCTAACTCGTATGTAGAATGTTTGTTTTCGTACTTGTGTTCATTTTGTAAAATGAAACGTTTATGTTTTCTCATTCCAAATGTAAGTTTAAAAGAGTAAAGGTGGGACTATGATCTAACCTTGAGTGCACGAGTAAATAAAGTACTTCATAAAGTAACGTGTGCAAGAACGAGTGCTAGTCTCGACCTAAACAAGTAGGTTGTATCAATAACGGTAAACACGGTTGGTCAAAGATGTTCAATTAGTCCTATGGCTCATTACGACTCGATTGCATAAAGCATGTGTATCAAATTGTCAAGTTTCATGCAAGATATAAGTATAAAAGCATGTTAGAACGATTGCATAAACATTTGGTTAAGTTTAACTAAAAGTCAAACTTGGTCAAACTTGGTCAAAGTCAACGGGGTCGGGTTGGGTATTCGACAATTTTTATATGAAAGATAAGCATATATAAGTATGTTGGCCAAGTTTCATTGTTAGGACCCCAAAGTTTTATAGTGTTAATATGAAATAAGCTTAAATGAAGGTTCCTTAGAAGAGGGCTATTTAAGGAACCTAAGTAGTCCTAATTAGATAGCCATTGCATTGTAACCGAGTTCTAGAAGCTGTGGAATGTAATTTTACCGATTCTCTCTAATACCAAGTCTCATTCTTATATACCGAATCTCTCTTTATCTTATCATTTCTCTCAATCTCAACATGATCTGACCTATCATTTGGTATCAGAGCTTCCAGAAAGTGATTCTACATCACTATATCGATCCAGAGATTGTAGATTACAGAATCTGAATACTCTCGGTATTTTGAATCACATTCCGTATTAGCGAATTTGATAATCTGACGTTCAGATTCTTGTGATAAGTTCAGCGAAGGTGCATTAGGTCTGTTAGAAAGAGTTTAAAATCATCATTACAGCTTTTTAACTTCAACTATGGAGAATCAAGTTGATTTTTTAGAGTTTGTGGCTAAAACTCTCGGTATTGCTTATTTCAAGCTTGATTCTGGATTTTTGTGAAGATTTAAGGATTCAGTTGTGTTCGTGAGGTGTTAAATCATATTTCTGATGGTTCAATTTCTTCAATTCATCAAGTTTTGAAGATTTGATCAACACTCGGTATCGTAATTGTCATACCGAGTCTGCTTCATTACTTAAATTCATCTTAAGTGTTGCAGATTGTGGTGTGATTGTGATTCTATCACATTCGGTTTGATTATACGCAGCTAATTGGTGTGGTTTGAGAAAGGATTCTGTTATATTTCTAAGTTTTAAACTTAGACTCAGTATTGTCAACTGCTACAGTTGACATTCGGTATCCTATACTTTTGGTATCTTTGATATTTTGTGTGATACTAACTTGTTTCCTTGTGCAGTAAGGTTATAGAATCTAATTCAAAAGGATTGAATTGAGTTTGAACTTCAAATTCTTACAGAATCTGACTACCGAGTCAGATACAGAATCTGAGTTTCTGTATCACTTAATCCATTGTTTTAAGTGGTTACAGGCTACAATTCTTGTGATTACCGAATCTATACTGAATCTGGGTATGTCACTTGTATTTCTGATCAGTTTCTTATACAGAATCTGATATACAAAATCTTTACCGAATCTGCTACAGTACCGAATCTGATACAGAATCTGACATTCTGATCAGATTGTTGTGATTTTTCATCTTAGATTTGTGTAATACAGAATCTTTACCGAATCTACCTCATTTTCAAGATGTCTACTCAAGATACTTTGATCATTGGATCAGATTCCCGTCCTTCAGTTTTGTTTGATGGCTAGTACACTCAGTGGCTTCACCGTATCACTCAGTACATAGACTATAAGGGTGAGAAAGCAAAGTACATTTGGGCTTCACTGAGAGATGGTCCAGTTGTTAATTATCATCCGGATACTGGTATGCCAATTCCAGTCTATGAACTTTCTGGTGATAAGCGTGAGAGAGCTCAGGGTGACATAGAGGCAAAGAATATTGTTATGCAAGCTATCCCGTATGAATTGTTTGAAAATGTTGATAGCAACACAACAGCAAAAGATATATGGGATGAGATCAAACGACAGCAAGAAGGTTATGTGATAATGCTAAAAACGAACATATATTTCATAGCATTATTCCTCAAGAAAGACAAGATTTTAGTTGGTATTGTTCGATTTACAAGCAATATTCGTTTAAATATTAAAAAGTGAAGACAAAAGGCAGAATCGACAAATTGAAGACAAAAAGGTCCAAAGAGCTAAAAAGTACAAGATACAACTAAAAAGGTTCAAAATATTGATGAGGAACGTCTCAAAATGACAAGAGTACAAGTTACAAAACGCAAAGTACACGATTAAAAATAATACGCGAAGACGTCCGAAAATCCGGAACCGGGACCTAAGTCAAGAAGAAACGCCCGACGCAACGGACCAAAAATATCTAGTCTACTATGCACAAGAATATAATATAATATATATATAATTATATATATTTATATATTATATATATTATTATTATTATATTACGTCGGCAAGAAGAAAACAAAGCAATTTGGCTGGATCCAGGGTGGCCATGCGACTCGCATGGCCAGAGGCACAAATCCATGCGAGTCGCATGGAGTGAGATTGCTGGTCAGGTCCTATATAAAGCCAGTTTTCTGCCGAGTTTTGATCATCTTTTTTCTCTTCCTCTTCATACGTAAATATATTTATATTTATAATTTATATTTTAATTTTAATTATAATTCTAATAATAAGGGTATGTTAGCGAATGTTGTAAGGGTGTAAGTCGAAATTCTGTCCGTGTAACGCTACGCTATTTTTAATCATTGTAAGTTATGTTCAACCTTTTTACATTAATGTCTCGTAGCTAAGTTATTATTATGCTTATTTAAAACGAAGTAATCATGATGTTGGGCTAATTACTAAAATTGGGTAATTGGGCTTTGTACCATAATTGGGGTTTGGACAAAAGAACGACACTTGTGGAAACTAGACTATGGGCTATTAATGGGCTTTATATTTGTTTAACTAAATGAAAGTTTGTTAATGTTAATATAAAAATTTACAATTGGGCGTCCCTATAAACTACCATATACACTCAATCGGACACGATGGGCGGGGTATTTATATGTACGAATAATCGTTCATTTAACCGGACACGGGAATGGATTAATAGCCACTAGAATAATTAAAACAGGGGTGAAATTACATTTAAGGGTAATTGGTGTAATTGTTAACAAAGTAGTAAAACCTTGGTTTACACGCAGTCGATAACCTGGTGTATTCATTAAACAAAGTATTAAAACCTTGTTACAATTCGAATCCCCAATTAGTTGGAATATTTAACTTCGGGTATAATAATAATTTGACAAGGACACTTGCAATTTATATTTATGACTGATGGACTGTTATGGACAAAAACCAGACGGACATATTGAATAATCCAGGACAAAGGACAATTAACCCATGGGCATAAAACTAAAATCAACACGTCAAACATCATGATTACGGAAGTTTAAATAAGCATAATTCTTTTATTTCATATTTAATTTCCTTTATTTTATATTTAATTGCACTTCTAATTATCGCACTTTTATTTATTGTTATTTTATTTAATCGCACTTTTAATTATCGTACTTTTAATTATCGCAATTTAATTTTATCGCATTTTTATTATTCGCAATTTCATTATCGTTATTTACTTTACGCTTTAATTTAAATTCTTGTATTTATTTTACATTAGGTTTTAACTGCGACTAAAGTCTTAAAATCGACAAACCGGTCATTAAACGGTAAAAACCCCCCTTTATAATAATAATATTACTTATATATATTTGTATTTTTATAAAAGTAAACTAATATAGCGTTGAGCTTTGTTTAAAGATTTCCCTGTGGAACGAACCGGACTTACTAAAAACTACACTACTGTACGATTAGGTACACTGCCTATAAGTGTTGTAGCAAGGTTTAAGTATATCCATTCTATAAATAAATAAATATCTTGTGTAAAATTGTATCGTATTTAATAGTTTTTCCTAGTAAAATATAAGCTATTTTATATACACCTCGTTCGACATCAAGTATTTTTGGCGCCGCTGCCGGGGAACTATCTTAAAAGCCGGAAGCGCAACGCTAATATAAATAAAAAAAAAAAAATTTAGTTACTTTTATTAAAAGTCGTTTTTGTAAAAATACGTTTTTAAAAAAAATTCGAAAAATATAAAAAGAAAAACAAAAATATTAGTATTTTTAAGATTTTGTAAATATTTAAGTTTTATAAGTTTCTTTATTTCTATTTTAGTTTATAAAAATATAAGTTTTATTTTAAAATCTTTTATTTATTTAGAAAAACAAAAAAAAAAAAAAATAATAAGTAATCGGGCCAAGGTACTGTAGCAGCCCAACTTTTGGCCTGGATCCGAACACCATGCGAGTCGCATGATAATTCAACTAAACCCCATGCGAGTCGCATGAGGGGTCTGACAGGGCCACAAACAAACCCTAATAACGCATTTATTACGGAGTATAATATATTATTATTATTAAACCCTAATTTGATTATTATTAATTAAGTTTTTAGTTTAATTAATTTTAACTACTTTTAATTAGTTTTATTATATTTAAAACTTAATACTTTAATATAATTAATATAAAAATAATATTTTAATAAAAATTGTATTTTTTTTTTTTCACTTTTTATTTCTTTTAATATTTTGTCCCTTTTTAATCGTTGTAGCGTAATATTTGTATTTTTAGCTCATATTTAATTTTAAAATTAGTTTTTGCTATAGTTATTTTTACTCCTAGATTTTTAGGCTTTGCCGTAGAATTCCTTAAGTGCTTTTTCTTTAGACTAAGATTTAGGTGCTTTAGAATTTTGCGACGCCTTTTTAAGTTTTAGTTTCTTTTTAAGTTATTTCCATTTGGGATTTAGTTTTTCCTGTAAGCTTTAATATTTTTAGACCGTTTACTATGTATCAATTATCATTCCAATTAGTAATTTCAATTTGCGATTATAATTTTAAGTTAATTGTAGTAATAAGGTTAGGTTAGTTAAGTATTTTTAAGTTTTTATAAGTTTCTTTTATTTTTCCGTCGTCTTTTATTTTTCAACCATTTTTTCTTTTTCAACCTTTATCGACAAACTCTTTTTCTCTCTTATTTCTCGCTATTCTAGTTTTAGGACTTAGAATTTTTTCTACTTCTTATCTAAATTTCTTAAAATTACGAAAATTTATTTTAAGTGGTTAAATTGATAGACATCAAAATTTTCTGGTTCGTAGTAATAGTTGGATTTGTACATGGACCGGGTTATTGGAGCCAAACAGTCCTCAATTATATTGAGACCAAACGAATCCTGCCCCTCTGCTGCATCTTTTGGCTATTCGAAACGTGGGCAAAATCAGAAAAGTCTATTGATTGGATAACTTATTATAATTTTTCTTTCCTTTTTAAAACTAATAGGATATTCAGTGAATGCACCGAGCAAGACGTTCATCACCTTTTGTACGTTCACCACCTGTAACTCGATCAAGACATCGTTTAACAAATATAACCGCCGTTGATTTTTCTTTAGAATCGTCATCCAGTCTACCAAGTACTTCAGTTCAAATTTCCGATAATCCAGTTTTTGAAACAAACCTCACAATTGAGAATCCAGAAAATATTCAGGAACGGTTCGTAGATCCTGAACCATTAAACTTTCCTCCGGAACCACCAATCATTCAAACAGAGATTGTTGAGGAACGAACTATTAAATCAGAATCATCTAGTGATACCGAGTCAACAAATTCAATTATGGAGAATCTGGAACCTTTAAGTATGGAAGACCGAATGAGAGCTAAACGCACTGGCCAAGGTCACGCAATTACTCATCCAGACATTAATGCGCCAGATTATGAAATCAAAGGTCAAATTTTACACATGGTGACTAATCAATGCCAATTTAGTGGTGCGCCGAAGGAAGATCCAAATGAACATCTACGTACCTTTAATAGGATCTGCACACTATTTAAAATACGAGAAGTGGAGGATGAACAGATATATCTCATGTTATTTCCCTGGACTTTAAAGGGAGAAGCCAAAGATTGGTTGGAATCGTTACCTGAAGGGGCGATTGATACATGGGATGTTTTAGTTGACAAATTTCTTAAACAATTCTTTCCTGCATCTAAAGCCGTAAGACTTCAAGTAGAAATTGTTACGTTCACACAGAAGCCAAATGAAACTCTATATGAGGCGTGGACAAGATATGGAAAGTTACTAAGAGGATGTCCGCAACATGGTTTAGACACCTGTCAAATAGTACAAATATTCTACCGAGGATGCGACATCACTACAAGAAAAGACATAGATATAGCAGCTGGTGGTTCTATTATGAAGAAAACCGAAACTGATGCTTACAAAATTATTGATAACACTGCTTCCCACTCACATGAGTGGCACCAAGAAAAAGATATCATTAGATCATCTAAAGCAGCTAGAGCCGATTCTAGCCATGACTTAGATTCCATTTCGGCAAAGATAGATGCTTTCGAGAGACGAATGGAAAAGATGACTAAGGATATTCATGCTATACGAATTAGTTGTGAGCAGTGTGGAGGACCACATTTGACAAAAGATTGTCTCAGTATTGAATTAACAATGGAACAAAGAGAGAATATTTCATACATAAACCAAAGGCCTGGAAATAATTATCAGAATAATTATCAACCGCCAAGACCGATTTACAATCAAAACCAGAATTATAACCGAAATATTCCATACAACAACCAACAAGGTCCTAGCAATCAACAAGTATCCAATAATACTTACAATCAGCAAATACCAAATTTTCAAAACAAACCACCGCAACAAACCGATGATAAAAAGCCGAATTTAGAAGATATGATGACGAAGCTAGTTGAAACTCAAACGCAGTTTTTCACATCTCAGAAACAAACCAATGAACAAAATGCTCAAGCATTTAGAAATCAACAAGCTTCTATTCAAAATCTGGAACAAGAAGTGAGTAACCTAGCAAGGTTAATAGGTGAAAGAAAACCGGGAAGTCTACCTAGTGATACAAATGCTAACCCCCGGAATGAAACAGCTAAAGCTATTACCACAAGAAGTGGTACAACACTTAAACCACCTGAAATACCTGTAACTTCTAATGAAACTATTCCTACTCAACAAGAACCACAACCTGATCAAGATAAGGAAAAAGAACCGGTAGTTGAAAAGGTTAATGAAGATAACACAGTTAAGGATAAACCTTATGTTAAACCATACCAACCACCTCTTCCTTATCCAAGTAAAATGAAGAAAGAAAAACTTGAAGCCGAGCAATCCAAATTCTTGGATATGTTTAAACAGATAAATGTAAATCTTCTTTTCATTGATGTGATTTCAGGAATGCCAAGATATGCTAAATTCTTGAAAGATCTAATCACGAATAGAAAGAAAATGGAAGAACTCTCGGCTGTTACTATGAATGCCAATTGTTCAGCAGTGCTGTTGAATAAGATACCAGAAAAATTATCTGATCCAGGAAGTTTCACAATTCCATGTTTTCTGGGTAGCCTTAGTTCAATAGAAGCGTTGGCTGATTTAGGTGCTAGTATAAATCTAATGCCGTATTCACTATACGCTAAACTAGACCTTGGAGAATTGAAACCAACCAGAATAAGCATACAACTAGCCGATAGATCAATAAAATATCCTAGAGGGATAATGGAGAACATGCTAGTTAAAGTTGGTACTTTAGTATTTCCAGTAGATTTTGTTGTTTTGGACATGGAAGAAGATTCTCAAGTTCCTCTCATATTAGGAAGACCATTCTTAAACACGGCTAAAGCAATGATAGACGTGTTCGGTAAGAAACTGACCCTAAGTATAGAGGATGAGAGTGTTACCTTTTCAGTTGATAGAGCAATGCAACAACCACAATCTGCAGATGATACATGTTATTATATTCAAACTATAGATGCACATGTGGAATTATTAGAAGAATTTTCAGAATTACAAGGAACAGGAGAATATTCTTTAGGAGAAGGAAATGAACCAATTGATGAAGCTGAAATGTTAGCTACACTTATAGCTAATGGATATGAACCAACAACAGAAGAAATTCAAATGCTAAAAGAAGAAGACAGATATCGATATAAATCATCGATAGAAGAACCTCCGAAATTAGAGTTAAAGCCACTTCCAAACCATTTGGAATACGCTTATTTACATGGTGAATCTGAATTACCTGTAATAATATCGTCTTCTCTTACTGAAAATGAGAAATCACAACTCATTTCTGTGTTGAAAGCTCATAAACCAGCCATTGCATGGAAGATTCATGATATTAAAGGAATAAGTCCTTCGTATTGCACACATAAAATCCTTATGGAAGAAGGTCATAAAACGTATGTGCAACGCCAACGAAGACTAAATCCTAATATGCAAGATGTAGTTAAGAAAGAGATTATTAAACTGCTAGATGCAGGTTTGATTTATCCAATTTCTGATAGTCCATGGGTAAGCCCAGTTCAATGCGTGCCTAAGAAGGGTGGCATGACTGTCATTACAAATGAGAAAAATGAGCTTATTCCTACTAGGACTGTAACAGGATGGCGTGTATGTATTGATTATAGAAAATTAAATGACGCCACCAGAAAAGATCACTTTCCCTTACCTTTCATAGATCAAATGTTGGAAAGATTAGCCGGAAATAGTTACTATTGTTTTCTAGATGGATTTTCCGGATATTTTCAAATTCCAATAGCACCCGAAGACCAAGAGAAAACCACATTCACGTGCCCTTATGGTACTTTTGCTTACAAACGCATGCCATTTGGACTTTGCAACGCCCCTGCAACCTTTCAAAGGTGTATGATGGCGATTTTTCACGACATGATAGAAGAATGCATGGAAGTATTCATGGATGACTTTTCAGTCTTCGGTGATACATTTAAATCATGTCTAGTTAATCTGGAACGAATGCTAATTAGATGCGAAAAATCAAATCTAGTACTTAATTGGGAGAAATGCCATTTCATGGTTAAAGAAGGCATCGTTCTTGGACATAAAATTTCAAAAGAAGGAATTGAAGTGGATAGAGCTAAAGTAGAGGTAATTGCTAAACTTCCACATCCCACAAATGTTAGAGGAGTTAGGAGTTTTCTAGGGCATGCCGGTTTTTACCGACGTTTCATAAAAGATTTTTCTAAAATTGCCACTCCTATGAATAAACTCCTAGAAAAGGATGCGCCATTCATCTTTTCAGATGAGTGTATCAAATCTTTTAATATTCTTAAAGAAAAACTCACTAATGCACCGATCATGATAACACCAAATTGGAATCTACCATTTGAACTAATGTGCGATGCAAGTGATTTTGCAATGGGAGCCGTTTTAGGACAAAGGATTGAAAAACGATTTCAACCTATATATTATGCTAGTAAGACATTACAAGGAGCACAAACGAACTATACAACTACTGAAAAAGAACTCCTTGCTATTGTCTTTGCTTTTGACAAATTTCGATCATATCTCGTTCTAGCAAAAACGGTGGTCTATACCGACCATTCTGCTCTTAGATACCTATTTTCAAAACAAGATGCTAAACCAAGATTAATCCGTTGGATCTTACTCTTACAAGAGTTTGATATTGAAATCCGAGATAAAAGAGGAGCAGAAAATCTCGCCGCTGATCATCTTTCTCGTCTTGAAAATCCCGAATTAGAAGTTCTGAATGAATCGGCCATACAAGACAACTTTCCTGATGAATATCTATTGAAGATAGATTATAAAGAAATCCCATGGTTTGCAGACTATGCAAACTACTTAGTTTGTGGATTCCTTGAAAAAGGATTATCGTACCAAAGACGAAAGAAATTCTTCAGTGATATAAAACACTATTTCTGGGAAGATCCACATCTGTTTAAAAGTTGTCCCGATGGAATAATACGCCGATGTGTATTTGGAGATGAAGCTAGTAAAATTTTAAACCATTGTCACACAGGACCAACAGGAGGGCATTATGGGCCTCAACTAACAGCAAGAAAAGTTTATGAAGCTGGATTCTATTGGCCTACAATTTACAAAGACGCACACCTTCTTTGCAAATCCTGTGATGCATGTCAAAGGGCCGGAAAAATAAGTCAACGCGATGAAATGCCACAAAATGTCATCCAAGTATGTGAAGTATTTGACATTTGAGGTATTGACTTTATGGGTCCATTTCCAAAATCTCATAATAATCTATATATACTCGTAGCCATTGATTATGTATCTAAATGGGCGGAAGCACAAGCTCTCCCAACTAACGATGCACGAGTTGTAGTCAACTTTTTGAAACGTCTTTTTGCAAGGTTTGGAACACCGAAAGCTTTAATAAGTGATCGGGGTACTCATTTTTGTAATAATCAACTTGAAAAAGTTCTTAAAAGATATGGAGTAACTCATAAAATCTCCACCGCATATCATCCACAAACAAGTGGACAAGTTGAAAATACCAACCGAGCTTTAAAACATATTCTAGAGAAAACCGTAGGATCAAATCCGAAGGAATGGTCCATTAAATTGGAGGATGCACTCTGGGCTTTTAGAACAGCCTACAAAACTCCAATTGGAACCACACCTTTTAGACTTGTTTATGGAAAAGCATGTCATCTTCCAGTAGAAATTGAACACAAAGCATTTTGGGCTTTGAAGACATGTAACCTTGATTTACATGAAGCCGGACGTCTACGATTAAGTCAACTAAACGAATTAGAAGAATTAAGACATGAAGCATACGAGAATTCGTTAATCTATAAAGAAAGAATGAAGAAATGGCATGATAAAAGAATCAGAAGTTCAAAAGAATTTAAAGAAGGAGACAGAGTTCTTCTTTTCAATTCACGATTCAAGCTATTTCCTGGAAAATTGAAATCAAGATGGTCTGGACCATTCATAGTCAAAAGAGTTTTCCCATACGGAACGATAGAATTAATAAATTCAAATGGGATTGAATTTAAAGTTAATGGTCACAGAGTTAAACATTACATACATGGTCCGATGGAAGTCGACAACGAAGTTAATCACAATTTCGACACCACAGCTAACTAAGTGTGGGGAGAATCAAGTCTTTAAAGGATAATATGTATTTCTGTTAGAGTTAGATTGTCTGTTTTCGTGTAGTTCTCGAAAATGGAACACGTATGGTCTTTCCCTAGCAGACCCTAAAGAACTAGTCTTCTCCCTCCATTCTGAATTTTTATTTTTTTAGGTTTTTACAAAATGAAGACTGCCTGTGAACTAAACCATGGTCTAATGCTACACGCTTTGATCACTAAACGTAATAATGACATACTCCCGAGTGAAATAGTATCAGTAATCAGAGAAAGAATGGACGGAGTTAGAAAAGGATCCAGATGCGAAGATAATAAGTTACAATTTGGTAAAGGAAAATCAAAATCCGCAGCAAAAAGAAGAGCACGACACCTAGAACGATGTCACAAATGCGGAAAATGGTCACATGGAGGTAAATGTTCAAATAATCAAACCTATTCAAATACCGAATTTGTTACTTTATGCAGAGACGGACCGTTCATATGTTTAGAAGAAAAGACAATGAATGCTCGAGGTTACGCCTATGCAGCCATGGAAAACCAATTAAACCGACTATCTTATGAATATAATAGATCATATAACTAAGAAATCTATTTCACAGGTATGTCTGTACGGTTTTTATTTTTATTTTTATTTTTAACCTTTTGATAATAAACGCTAATTTGTTCGCTAAAAAGTATTAAATTGGTATTAAATAAAATTAGGTTTGGCGACCGAAATTATTGATATCATTCAAAAATTTATTACATCACTGCGAAATTTAACGTTTATTCTTAAGGTATAAATATCTTTAATCAATCAACCCAAAATATTTCAAAAATTCGTCATGAGTTAAATTAGGTCTTGGAACCGAAATTACTTTACCGAAAAGAGGGGCGCATATTTTTGATAATATTTGATTGATTAAAGTGGGATAAAAAGACAAAAAGATTTTTAAATTTATTTTTACCATGTTTTTAAAATTAATATTTAAATCTTAAGTTAATATTGTAAACATTGTAAAAACAATATATTTAAAATTGTAAATATTTGAAAAATTAATATAAGTTTGGTGTGAATTTATAATATGAATTTTTAAATTAAGTCTGGTGTGAATTTTTAAAATATGAATTTTTAATTTTATGCATTTCAAATTTTAAGTCTGGTGTGAATTTTTAAAATATGAATTTTTAATTTTATGCATTTCAAATTTTAAGTTTGGTGTGAATTTTTAATATTAATTTTGAATTTTATATTTAAGTTGTGTGAATTTAAAAACAAAAAAAATTTACTTTATCTCATTAAGTTAAGAATATGATTTTTAAAAATTCGTCGTAAGTTGAAGACTAGGTCTTTGAACCGAAATTGCTTTACCCAAGGGAGGGACGAGAACTTTTATTATCATTATTCTTAATCTTTTTGATTTAAAGTATGCCAAAAAAAAAATTAAAAAATCCAAAAATCTAAGCTTTTAAAACAATCGCTTGAAAATGACAAAATTTTAAAATTTTGTCGAGGGACGGACTAGGGCATCGTCCCGAAACGACCTCGTCTTAAAAAGAAACAAAATTTTTAAAATTTTATTAATTCTATGTTTTAAAAGTATAAGGTTTTATAAAAAAAAAAAAAAAAAAAAAAAAAAAAAAAAAAAAAAAATTAAATCCTGGATTTTCACCCCATGCGACTCGCATGGGGGTATGCACAAATCCATGCGAGTCGCATGGCCATAAAAAAACTGGACAGGATCAAAATTTCCAGCCGAGCTGCTCTTTTTCACAACACACACACATATACACGAACCATCTCCAAAACCCTCTCAAAAATTCATCATTTTTCATCAAAATTCTTGCAAAACTTCACAATAATCATGCCTAGATTCAGTAGTCTCAACCCCTTCAGGAGAAAGGTAAAGATTTCACCCCTAATCTCTTTAAATTCGAATTTTTGTGTTCTTGAGCTAGAAATTTTATATTTTGATTTTGTTAAATTTCTGTGTAATTAGAGCTAAATTGTTGTTATATTATGCATGTATATCCTAGATAGAAGCTATTTAACATGAATTGAAGCTAAAAACTTCAAATTTTTAAGAATCTAGGGTTTGTATTCTTGAGCAATTTGGGGCTTTTTGATATAAACAGGTTATGGCCGATTTTTGTCATGAATTGTTGCTAAATTAAGTAGTGTAACATGTTTAGGTAGTTAATTGATCCAAACTTTGAGCCTAAACATGTTTTTGAGAATTAAAGTGGACTTTTTAAGTCTAAAAATTCATGAACTTGGATAATTTGATATAAAGGCCATTTGAAACTTGTTTCATTGCTAGTAGTGATTATTTTGGCATGTTATTTAAGATAAATGCTTATGAACTTGATGTACATTTTTCGTATATGCTTATTTGACAAAGTGTAGACTTGACAAAAATATGAAAATGAGCACTAGTTTGATTTGAATGCCATGTAACAAGTGTTTAATTGCTATAATGATTATTGTTGACATGTTTAAGAGTTTAAATGTGATAAAACATTGTACACATTTTCGTATGTAAAAGTGTAGAATTGTTATTGTTAAGAAAATGTGTATAAAATGTGTTATGAATTGAACATGTCATCATAATTGTTTCAAGTTATTATTTTGCTAACACTAATGCATATTTGGATGCACAAATTTTGTGTTTAATGTGTTTTGCAGAGAGCCGATACTGGAGGTTCAGGAGCATCATCATCCAGGCAACCAGAGCCCGAACCGGAAATGTTTCATGAACAAGAACAACATATGCAACAAGAAGAAGAAGAACAGGAGGAGCAACATATTCCATATCACGATCAAGATCAATTATTCATGAATCAGTTTCGTCAATTCGCTCCACATCAAAGGATTCTGAGTTTAGACATTAATGAAGATCAGTTACACCCAAATCTGAGATTTGATCGATGTTGGATAGAGTATCCAGATTATCAAAAGAACATGCACATTCTCTACTTTAAGGTTGTTGAAATGCCAAGGGCAATTGACTGGGTACCTTTGGAAACAGTTAACCTTGCCGAACCGATTCGGGAATTATTGGTGCAAAGATATGGTAATTCTCAGTTTAACGATTGGATGCGTCTATTTTCCATTCGTAGAACCATATATAGGGAATGGTGTATAGAATTACTTAGTACTATTAAGTTAAACAGTGATGTTAGGAGGATAGATGATAGAAGCTTTATTAGATTTCTGTTAGGTGGACGAATGTACAGAATGTCCATGATAGATTTAGCTAGGGCCTTACAGATTTACACCCCTGCTGAACTTTTGAGCCCCGACTGTAATAGCCTGATTGCCCAAGGAGAAAGGGTAGATAGGGAATTTGATATTAACGCCATCTGGAGGCGTATGTCCCACTTTAATGAATTTCACGCCAGTGGAAATCATACATACTTAGATATAGACAGAGCTGAACTCCGGGTGATTCATAGATTCTTAGCAAACACAATTACACAAAGGGGTAGGAATAAGGAGAAATTGACCGTAAACGATTTGTTCTACCTCAAGTGTATTAGAGACCCGAGGAGTTTCGTTAACATTCCCTATTGTGTTGGTTATTATCTCACTAATGTAGTTTCGGGGATGAAATCGGGGAGTATTATAGGTGGTGGTATTTTCATTACTCTCATTGGAGAGTATTTAGGTGTAGATAAGCACCAAGGGGGTCCAATGAACGAAATAGAGGACGGAGGTGAAACTATAAGTTCAAACCTTTATCACGGTGCAAGGGTATTATTGATGAGACGTGGTCGGGTATATCGATACGAGGGACCTCAGCGACAGGTAGAAAGAGGTTCGGATGACGAGATGGAGGATGCGAACAACATTATAGGAGTTGTTCGGGAGACTGCTCTTGATTTAGGCGTTCGTATGGAGGATGAATACATGACGAACTATGATAGGCATATGCAGTACGAGGCATGGCAACGTCGGAATGACTACGAGCATTCCCGGCAACGAGAGCATGGCCGATGGGATTATCATCAGCGCCAAATTATAAGCCAGTTGCAGCCTGGCGAGATGTATTATCCGACCCGACCCGCATACTATCCCGCACATCAGCCAGAAATGAGACCACCCTATGATTCATATGATTATGACGCAGCATACCAGTTCACCTATAATCAGCCATGGAACCCGGACGCGAACATGAATTGGGATCCATATCCTAATTTTCCTCCTAACCCACCTCCTGATCAGTAGAGATAAGTTGGTAATTTTATTTTTATTTTAAACACTTAACATTTTATTACGTTTATGTAATGTTTGATATTCTTATTATTATTGTGTACTAATATTTTTCTTATAGTTTGAAAGTGGGATGCCAAAGTTCCATTTCAAATTGCATGTATGATTATATTTGTATTGTATGTATTCTCTTTTATGCACAAAACAGGGTAAAACAACGCGTTTTCAAAGACTGGCATTAAGTTCAGCAAAAGCAAGTAATTTTGACGACAATGATGCAAAATGTATGTGAAATAACAACAAGACGGAATGAACAAATGACGTGCACCATTTATCATTCAGCAAACAAACGCCAATATATTTGGAAACTTTGGTAAAAATTTAATCATTTTCACACAAATCACCCTCAATAATTTAAATTGTTACTGATTTTTTGCAAATGAGGGCATTGCAAGATCTTAAGTGTGGGAAGGGGTTAAATTCTTTCGGATTTTAAAATTTTTACTTTATACACTTGGTTACCATTAAAAATACTAGTAAAGCAGTAGTTGTATTAGAATCTAGTGCTCTCTGATAAAAAAGAACAGCCCTAGTCTTATATACTGACTACCCAATTCTAGTAAAATTTTTCAAAATTTTCAATTAAATGAATTCAAAATCATGTTTATACATATTTATGAACGATAAAACTAGGTTTTAACACCGAAATTATTGTTACCTCGGAAAGGACATAAATTGAGAAACAAACTAAAATGTTAAAATTCATTTAAAATGGAATAGAGGACGATAAAAAGAAAAATAAAAAACCAAGTGTGGGAAAATTTACCAAGTTATTTTAAACATATGCCACATATATTTGTAACAAATAACTGAAAATACTTTTGCTTTGGACTAAACTAAACTGTTTTACCCAATGAAAGAAAAGAAGAGATGGATCTACACGATGAATCAATTCCATCATTAAAAGGAAGTAAAGTCTTCCGAAAAAGACACGCGCTTCTTGATTTAGGTCATGAAGTTGTCGTTCAGACCAGCTGTAGGTTGACGAAAAATCTAGAAAAGTCATCACTAAAATCAGCTGGAAATCCACGGACCTCAGCATTAAACAGGGTCGCCAAGTGGTCAGATTTATCCTAACCATGAGAAGGATTTATCTCGTACAATGGGGAGGCACCGTGCAAATTAGCTGGATAAGACTAATGAATCAGATCCCCAGAAAGGATAATCTCCTTAAAGATTAAAAATCAGCTTTTAAGACTGATATTACTCAATCCTAGAGATTGACCTTAAAGATTGAGAATTACAAACTCATGGAATTCGATGATATCTAAACTCGAGCTTAAACGAGAAAATATTTTGAAAAAAAAAAAAAAAAAATTACAAACCGATTTGTTTTCTAAAAACCCTATTTTCAATGCGTTCATTACCATTGAACGTAAAATCCTAGGAATTCACCTGGAATTCATTAGGTCACCTGAACTAAATCGGGTGTCAACCGTAAGAACGGTGGTTGCATAACATGGTCAAAGACAGGACCTTATGCCAGACCGAAAAATTATAAGGGTGAGCTTTACTATTGCTCCTACCAAGGATAGTAATTGCGTCCGACACGTTATAGACCATAATCAAAAGCATGTCACGGGACATTGCCTTAACAGTTGCTTGTTCAACACTTTCCTTTACAACCGAACGGTAGTTTACCGAAAGGTAATATACGGGACAAGTAAACTGGACGTGTTGCTTTCCAAATACAAGGTTAGCAAGTGGGTGACACAAAACCGCAAGTTTTGAGCTAAAATTTTCAAATCTGAAACCCACCAAACCCACAAAAATATTTTGCAAACACCGGTAAAGGGTTATTCCGGAAAACTTATCTAGGGTAAAAACTAGATTTCGAAAGATCAAATGTTTTCATAAAGATCCAATTTCCTTAATGGATCTAAATTTTTATAGTCATGTGGGACTGTAAACCATATCGTTACTACCATTGTTCATACCGCCGTATTGAAATCACTGATGTACAAAGTATGAAGAATAAAGAAGTGATTCTAGTATTTCAAGACAATATTGCTTGAGGACAAGCAACGCTCAAGTGTGGGAATATTTGATAATGCTAAAAACGAACATATATTTCATAGCATTATTCCTCAAGAAAGACAAGATTTTAGTTGGTATTGTTCGATTTACAAGCAATATTCGTTTAAATATTAAAAAGTGAAGACAAAAGGCAGAATCGACAAATTGAAGACAAAAAGGTCCAAAGAGCTAAAAAGTACAAGATACAACTAAAAAGGTTCAAAATATTGATGAGGAACGTCTCAAAATGACAAGAGTACAAGTTACAAAACGCAAAGTACACGATATAAAATAATACGCGAAGACGTCCGAAAATCCGGAACCGGGACCTAAGTCAAGAAGAAACGCCCGACGCAACGGACCAAAAATATCTAGTCTACTATGCACAAGAATATAATATAATATATATATAATTATATATATTTATATATTATATATATTATTATTATTATATTACGTCGGCAAGAAGAAAACAAAGCAATTTGGCTGGATCCAGGGTGGCCATGCGACTCGCATGGCCAGAGGCACAAATCCATGCGAGTCGCATGGAGTGAGATTGCTGGTCAGGTCCTATATAAAGCCAGTTTTCTGCCGAGTTTTGATCATCTTTTTTCTCTTCCTCTTCATACGTAAATATATTTATATTTATAATTTATATTTTAATTTTAATTATAATTCTAATAATAAGGGTATGTTAGCGAATGTTGTAAGGGTGTAAGTCGAAATTCTGTCCGTGTAACGCTACGCTATTTTTAATCATTGTAAGTTATGTTCAACCTTTTTACATTAATGTCTCGTAGCTAAGTTATTATTATGCTTATTTAAAACGAAGTAATCATGATGTTGGGCTAATTACTAAAATTGGGTAATTGGGCTTTGTACCATAATTGGGGTTTGGACAAAAGAACGACACTTGTGGAAACTAGACTATGGGCTATTAATGGGCTTTATATTTGTTTAACTAAATGAAAGTTTGTTAATGTTAATATAAAAATTTACAATTGGGCGTCCCTATAAACTACCATATACACTCAATCGGACACGATGGGCGGGGTATTTATATGTACGAATAATCGTTCATTTAACCGGACACTGGAATGGATTAATAGCCACTAGAATAATTAAAACAGGGGTGAAATTACATTCAAGGGTAATTGGTGTAATTGTTAACAAAGTAGTAAAACCTTGGTTTACACGCAGTCGATAACCTGGTGTATTCATTAAACAAAGTATTAAAACCTTGTTACAATTCGAATCCCCAATTAGTTGGAATATTTAACTTCGGGTATAATAATAATTTGACAAGGACACTTGCAATTTATATTTATGACTGATGGACTGTTATGGACAAAAACCAGACGGACATATTGAATAATCCAGGACAAAGGACAATTAACCCATGGGCATAAAACTAAAATCAACACGTCAAACATCATGATTACGGAAGTTTAAATAAGCATAATTCTTTTATTTCATATTTAATTTTCTTTATTTTATATTTAATTGCACTTCTAATTATCGCACTTTTATTTATTGTTATTTTATTTAATCGCACTTTTAATTATCGTACTTTTAATTATCGCAATTTAATTTTATCGCATTTTTATTATTCGCAATTTCATTATCGTTATTTACTTTACGCTTTAATTTAAATTCTTGTATTTATTTTACATTAGGTTTTAACTGCGACTAAAGTCTTAAAATCGACAAACCGGTCATTAAACGGTAAAAACCCCCCTTTATAATAATAATATTACTTATATATATTTGTATTTTTATAAAAGTAAACTAATATAGCGTTGAGCTTTGTTTAAAGATTTCCCTGTGGAACGAACCGGACTTACTAAAAACTACACTACTGTACGATTAGGTACACTGCCTATAAGTGTTGTAGCAAGGTTTAAGTATATCCATTCTATAAATAAATAAATATCTTGTGTAAAATTGTATCGTATTTAATAGTTTTTCCTAGTAAAATATAAGCTATTTTATATACACCTCGTTCGACATCATTATGACATGTCAGACGTTACTAAATTGAATAAGGCTCTGGGATTCTATGAAGATTTCAAGCAGAAAACTGATGAACCACTCAAGGATACCTATCGTCGTTTCAATGGTGTTCTCAATGAGTTGAAAAGGTGCAAGATCATAAAAGTAAATGCTGAAGTCAACATAAAGTTTCTCAAAAAGCTCAATGCTGATTGGCTTCCTTATGGAACCATTGTTCGATCTACTAAAGAGATTGACAAGCTGACTATTCATGAGCTTGTTGGAGTTCTTATGCATTACCAACCTGAAGTGTCTAAACTTCAAGAAGGAAGGAAAGAGTTTTCTCCGGGTGATCCACTTGCCCTAATTGCCAAAAAGAGGAGCAAATCGTTTACGTCTTCCAAAAGCTTGTCCAAGAAAGTGCTTGTTAAAGAATCAACTGATTCAGAAGATTTGAATCTTTCTGATGTTGATGATTCTCACCTTGAATTAGTCAAGATGGCAGCCATGTTCACAAAAGCCTTGAACAAACACAAGTTTAAAGGCAAATCAAGCAATCAACGCAAAAACTCGTCATCTTCCTCGTACTACAAGAAAGCTGATCAATCTAAACAACAACGTGCTGATGATTCCAAGAAGGAAGATTCAATTTGTTTCAATTGTGGCAAAGCTGGTCATTACTCTCGTGAGTGCAAGATGCCTAAGAAGAAGGACGCAGCTTACTACAAGAAGAAAATGTTGATGGCTAAGATTGTGGAAACTGGGGGAGAGCTAAACCGGTTGATGATACTTGGTTTAACTGGACTGACGATTCAGATTCAGAGGTGGAACATGCAAATGTTTGCAAGGTGACAAAGCTCATCAAAGCTAAGGAAGCAATGGAGAATTCTGACTCAAAATCCGATGATGATGAGGTACAATCAACTGAAATCTCACCTGATTTTATAAAAATGCAAAATGACTTGATGAAGAATCTGGTCTCAATGTCAAAAGAAGTCAAAGGATTAAAATCTGAAAACAAGGTTTTAAAAGATAAAATCAAAATGAATGAGACCAGACCTTCCTCATCCAAATTGCAAACGGATGTGCAACGATTGACTCTCCAACTCAACTCTACGGAAACTGAGTTGGAAGATCTGAAAAAGATAATTCATCCGATTAAAGTTGAAAGAACTGATTATCGTTTAAAATCGGAACGACTTGCAGAAAAAGTTCAATTTTTAGAAAAAGATCTTTCTGATTTAAAAAACCAACATGAACCCACACTTTCAAAACTAAACAAGAAAATTGTTCAATTGGAAAACACCATAATTGAAAAGAACACTAAAATTTCTTTATTGTCAAAAGAATCTTTTCAAATGAAAGCACAACTTGCTCGATATGAGGAAAAACTCTATCGAACAGAGCAATCCAAAGCTATCATGGATATGGGACTTTCAAAACAAACGATTTTCATGAATAGACCAAAAACGATTCATGGTGAAAAGTGGGGGTTGGGTTATGAAGATCCGAAAATTTTGGAAGATGCTTCCAAAAAGATTCCAGGATTATATCATTCTGATTATTTTCAAGCCGGTTTACCATCGCATTTTGTACATGCTTCTGATGCTGATTTTGATGATATTATTGTGAATCGTAAATCTAGGAAATACCATCAAATTAGCTTAATGTATGAAAAAATCAATGCTAAGATAGGTAAATCGAATCCTGATTTCTTGAAAAATCTTGTTGAAACTGAAAAGAACATGCAACGTGAAGATTATGTGTCTAAGCGTAGACTGGTTTATATCTCAACACTCATGCTAGAGAAATACATTTTAATGCTTGAGAATGAAGTGTTTAACAAACCTAGTTCTAGCATTACTGCAATAGA
Organism: Rutidosis leptorrhynchoides; assembly: GCF_046630445.1. NCBI lineage: Eukaryota > Viridiplantae > Streptophyta > Magnoliopsida > Asterales > Asteraceae > Rutidosis > Rutidosis leptorrhynchoides. The sequence goes on from NC_092337.1 coordinate 129,812,938, forward strand.
TGAGGTGTTTGATGAACCAATTTTTGATGTGAAACCAATTCTACCAACTTTACCTGCATGTCCAGATGATGTTTTCCGTGAAGACCTAGCACATGAACTAACTGTCTTCTTTGAGACAGATTCTCTAGGTCAAAATTCTTTAGATGAAAAAGTAGAACCTCAGGATGAACCGAACATTGAACCTTTGATAGATTTTGAAAGTCAACTTGATCCTTTGCATGATTATTACTTGCATTTGCCTGCTGTACGTGATTTGAATTGTATAGTAGCTCAACTTGAACAGGAGAATATTGACTTGCAACTTAAGTGTCAATCATTAGAACAAATGCTTGCTTTGTGTGATATATTGCCTTCACTTCCTAAGAAAGAATGTACTTATGCTTTTAAGGAGGGTGAAGTGATAGTTTCTGCTGAAGAATTATGTCTTGAGATTAAAAGCTTAAAACAAAAGATAATTCAACTGAAACAGGCTAACACACTTAAGCAAACGTCTAATGTTGCAACCAATGTGCTTGAATGTACTGGTGGGATTACTAAGAAGGGGAAGGGAACAACAACATCTAAGGATGTAAAACCCATTACTATTCTTAAAAATCCTCTACGTTCTCAATTTGGCAATCATGGTTCGAAAGTTGTTTCTACAACTCAGTATATTGTTAAAAAGGTTCATTTTCCAAATGGTTCTGTGTTAACTGAAAAGATTCCTATGACAAAAACTTCAAAAGCGAGTCTTTTAAAGAAATCAGTTAAGTCCACAACACACACAAGTTCTAAACCTGATTTAAGTGAGTATGATGCAAAAGAACGTACAATCAAATTGGAAATTCTGCAAAATCAGTCATCTCATGTGTCAACAGAAAAGTTTGGACGTCTAACTAACAAAGGTGTTTTTCGTGTCACAGGTCATAATCCAAACTTGAATTACAAATCTGTATGGGTTCCTAAGTCCACGACTAAGAAAGTAGCAACCAAACCAAAGCAATCTGCTAGTCGGCCTAGGAAATCATCTCATGTTTTTCAATTTTTGTCTGTGAACAAAACATCTACTTGGAATAAATTGTGTGTTAAGACTTCTGATAACGATGTAAAGATTGATATTGCGTATGATGCTTCATGTAATATGGTTTTAAATGATGCTTTATTGTCTAAACTGCATGATGCTTTACGTGATTATTTCATCATTGATCCAAAGTTTGTTGTTAATCCAAAGTTTATTGCTGGTACTAACCGAAAAGGACCCAAGAAACTTTGGGTACCTAAACTCTAGGAAATTCACATTTACAGGGTTTCGACGTCTGTGTTTGGTATATCGATTCCGGTTGTTCTCGACACATGACGGGCGATAAATCCTTGCTTGTCAACTTCATTGACAAATTCCTAGGAACGGTTACATTCGAAAACGATGAGATTGCAGCAATAACGGGTTACAGAGATTTTGTGCAAAATGGCATAACAATCAAACGGGTTTCATATGTTGAGGGTTTGGGGTGCAGTTTATTTAATGTGAGCCAATTCTGTGATGGAGATCTCAAAGTTTTGTTTGAACGTCGACAATGCTCGGTGCAATCCACCGAAGGGAATGATCTTCTTGTTTCCTCGGAAAGTTTGATCCTCATGGCGATCATGCCATATTTCTTGGTTATTCCTCGAACAAAGTTGCTTATCGTGTTTATCATAAGCGGACAAAGATGATTAAAGAGAGCATTAACGTCAAGTTCGATGAATTTTCGGGAATGGCTTTTGAACAACTCAGTACAAAACCCGATCCTAACCTGGCTACTACTTCTTCCACGCAAAACTCAATTTTCTCGAAGAAGGGTGTTCCTACGGTTACATCAGAGGAACTGGATATCTTGTTTGATAGTCTTTATACTCCTCAACGAGATTCAAATGTTCAAGCCGTATCGGTTACACCATCACAGTCAACTACTGTGGAGACTCTTCAAAGTCTTTTAGATGAAGATTCAACACCAACTAATTCACCTGTTGCTTCTTCATCCTCCCTCCAACCTCCTGTTACTGATAATCTTGAACAAGATCAAGATTCATCATTTGATACAACTCCAGCTGTTTCTCCAGATACTCTATTGAATCCATTAGATAATGTTACATCAGATCAAGCAGATCAACGCTCAACGTCAACAACGGTTGATGTTCCGATAGATACAATTGATGTACAACCTCTTCCACACACCCGATGGACTAAAAATTATCCAATAGATCTTATTATTGGTGATGCATCTGCTCCAGTTTCAACTCGAAGGGCTACTCAGAATATGTGTCTATTCACAGCCTTTTTTAGTAAGATTGAACCAATAACGGTTGCTCAAGCTTTACTAGATCCATACTGGGTAGTTGCAATGCAAGACGAGATCAATCAATTTGAACGATTGAAAGTATGGCGATTAGTTCCAAGACCAACGGGTCAACGACCAATAGGGGTTAAGTGGATTTTCAAGAACAAGAAGGATTCTGATGGAATTGTGGTTCGAAATAAGGCACGTCTTGTGGCTAAAGGATATCGACAACAAGAGGGCATTGATTATGACGAAACGTTTGCTCCGGTTGCTAGGATTGAGGCAATTCGTCTTTTCCTTGTATTTGCTTCTCATATGAAGTTCACGGTGTTTCAAATGGATGTCAAAACTGCTTTTCTGAATGGTTATCTTCAAGAGGAAGTCTATGTTGATCAACCAGAAGGCTTTGTTGATCCCATTCATCCAAACCACGTTTACTACTTGGAAAAAGCTTTATACGGTCTGAAGCAAGCACCACGTGCATGGTACGAGACCTTAACAAAGTATTTGCTGGACAATGGCTTCTCTCGTGGAACGATTGATACAACGCTATTCATCCGTAAAAACCACGGTCACATTCTCTTGGTTCAAATTTACGTTGATGATATTATTTTTGGTTCCACGTCCCCGGCCTTATGCAAAGAATTTGGTGACCTTATGGCCAACAAATTCGAAATGAGCATGCTTGACCAGTTAAATTTCTTCTTAGGGTTACAAGTAAAACAATTACCAAATGGGATTTTTATCAGTCAAACAAAGTATATCAATGATATGCTAAAACGTTTTAAAATGACTGCTTTAAAACCAATGACAACCCCAATGAGGACTTTACTGGATGCTGATACTAATGGGGAACCCTTTGATATTATGCTTTATCGAAGCATGGTAGGTTCTTTAATGTATTTGACTGCAAGTCGACCTGACATTACACTTGCTGTAAATGTCTGTGCCCGCTTTTAGTCCATCCCTAAGAAATATCACTCCAAAGCGGTTGTTAGGATTTTTCAATACCTTAAAGGTACACCTAACCTTGGGATCTGGTATCCTCATGGATCCGATTTCAATCTCACTGCTTATACTGATGCGGATCATGGTGGTTGCCATGTTGATAGAAAGAGCACATCTGGATCAATTCAGATGTTAGGGAATAGGCTAGTTGGTTGGTCATCCAAAAAGTAGAACTGTGTGTCTTTATCAACAGCTGAGTCTGAGTACATTGCTGCAGCTCACTGTTGTTCACAAGTTTTGTGGATGCAAACTCAACTCTTGGACTATGGCTTTAAGATTTCTAAGACCCCGATCTATTGTGATTCACAAAGTGCTATTGCAATAACAAGCAACCCGGTTCAGCATTCTAAAACTAAACACATAGATATTCGTTATCATTTCATTAAGGACCATGTAGAGAAAGGGGTTGTAGAGTTATACTTTGTGCCTACTAAAGTGCAATTAGTGACATGTTCACTAAACCTTTAGATGAACTTAGGCTAAAATTCTTGATCAAATAGATTGGCATGGTAGAGTATAGTGCTTGATATTCCTTAGATCTGTTGGGACTTATTTTTGGGATCTTGTGTTTAGGGGGAGTAGATACTTTCTAGGGGGAGTAACTAAGTTTCGGTGCTTTAGATAATTTTTCTTTAAGGGACTGCCTTTAGATTAATGATAACTTCCTAGATATATTTGTTCAATGGTTACGCAAGGGGGAGGTAACTCATTGATATCCTATTTCAAGGGGGAGTTAATTCATTTTTTTGGGAACATAATCAAAATGCTGATTTACTTTCTTGTATATCACATTTTGAGGGAGAGAAAAATGGAGAAAATGAGAAAATTATTCAAAAATATTGTTTTTCAAAAGTGAATTCAAAATTTCTTTGTTTTTATCTGAAATAATTCACTATGGCTTGTATACATCTCAGTATGCAACCCGTGTCAACAATTGGTATCACTGAAGATTTGTACTTTATATAAAATTCAAAGTTCTTTTAAGTACAAATCTTATTTTGAAAAATTCATAAAAATTGGAAAAGATAAAATCCAAAAATATTTAAATTTTACTGAATAAATGCTATTTTTAGCATTTTACCGAGTCTGACAACCAACAGTACAGTTTCGGTAAGTTCAAAGTTTTTAAAAATTGTCTCAGAATTGTTTTTCATGAAAAGATTGAAATGGATTTCAAGAGGAAAAATCAATTTGTCAAGATTTGGAGTTAAATTGTTAAAGTTTTGAAAAATTGGACTGTATTCGGTATATTAGGCCCATTCTGTAAAGCCCATTCGGTATTTTACCTTCGGTATCTATAAAAAGAGAGTCAAAGTCAAACATTACTCTCTTACTGTTATTAATTACCTACCGAGTCTGTTGATTATAACGAATCTGCGTAATTCTACCGAGTGCATCTTTCTGTTTCTTCAAATTCTTGGTAAATGTTCATTTTAATCAATGTTTAAGATATATAATTGTAGATCTGAGATAGTTAAGTTTTTATCAACCAGAAAAGATAAAAAATAACTGGATTATGACCTTTAATTTTTGAAATCTTGTTGATTATACCGAGTCTCATTCTTATATACCGAATCTCTCTTTATCTTATCATTTCTCTCAATCTCAACATGATCTGACCTATCATTCATGTTAATCGGACATGTATAGCATAGCGGGAATTAAACGAAAAAAAAAATAAAAATTTTAGATAGCAGCCTTCAGATGCGCCGCATCTGCAAGTGATGCGCCGCATCAGTCTGCAGATGCACCGTATCCAGAGGTGATGTGCCGCATCCATGTCTGATTCAGTGAAACTGCTTAGAAGTTTTACAAGTCTCGGACCAAACTTTAATTTATCATAACTAATGAACCGTAAACACCTAAAACGCATACCATACATCGTTAGAAAGGTAATTTAACGACGAATACAACTAAATACTTTTCATCACACAAAAATATCATTTAAAATAACCGAATTCTCATCAAGTGATTATTAAAGGTTCATTATCAAGGTTTCAAGTTCGTAAAACGTATTTTATTATTCGGGAATCCAATTTACACATACGATATGCCATTTCGAAGGTAATTAAACATACATTGTAACTAAACACTTACTAACAATATTAACAAGCATTAAATGCATCAAAATTTCATTTTAAAGTTCATCAAACCCTAACAAAAATCATGAATTCAACTATTTTGTAAATGAAGCTTTTCTAAATCAACCTATACATCAAATTGAAGCTAATGATGCTAGTAACATATTTAATACATGAACTTTAACATTTAAACAACATTTAATCATACAAAATTCAAGATTAAGCACATCCATTTTTCATATTCAAGCTAGTTACTCAAAACAACAAATCGAGCAAACCAAACACATATTCATGTTAGACTTGAGCCATAGACACTAATTAACACTTTTATAAGTCAAAATTATCAAGAACACAAAATCTAGTGTTTTTAGAAAGTTACCCAAAATAGATGAAGTTGGTATGGAATTGAAGTGGAAGATGCAAGGATTCCAAATATGTAGTTTGTTTTAGTTGATGCTTGCTAGATTCAAAATGGATGATGATTTAGTGAAATGGGTGTTTAAGAGTAAAAATAGAAGTAGTAGAGAAAGTTGGGAGGTGATGAATGAAAGGAATGGTGGTGGTGGATGTTGACTAGTCCAACTAGTCACATCTTTGATCAATTGACGAAATTAGTCCCTCGAGTTCGAATGCGGGTGCGTGAGTTAACTAAACGAATTATTTTGAAATACACGAGAGTAAACGGGAGATGTTATAATTCAATAACGAAAATATTAAGAACGTTAACCAATGGAGGATACGAATCTAGATACGAAAGATATCAACAAAATAAAAAGACGGGCGTTAAAATAATTTAACCGAAAAATGCGAAATGTTACAGAATGGGCATCGATTTGGTTTTGTAAGGTTTGAAGGAGTCAATGACATAACCTTATTGTTACAACAACTCAACAAAGTTCAAATCATGGGATGGGGACTCCGGGCTTTCAAAGCTCACGAAAGAAAACCAAATAATCCAAAGTTGAATATAGACAGAAAATCAAAGATGTCTGAGAGGTCCAAACCGAACAACAAAGGAAACAATCCAAGTTCCAACATGAGTGAACGGTTTTATGAAGCTTCCAGAATTAAAAAAAATGAGGTTGTGTGGAAGTTGAATGTCTCAAAAACCAAAGAAAAAGTAGATGAAAAAGGTAATGATATGTGTAGGATCCTAGATCTCATGAATACCAATGAATGTGAAGAATAGCCATTAAGATTGAGAGAGAAAGTCAATCAGTCAAGATTGACTTTCCACGGCTCTCTTGAAAATCTATACATAACAGTGGCTAAGCTTAGCTAATCTAGGGAGCCTTGGATCCTTTATATAGCCTCGTTTAAAGGATCCTCCATAAGGCTAGGGAAACTCATATTACTCCTTTCCCAGGGTTCTAACAATCTTCCTCCAGGAGTGAGACGGGTTTCCAAAAACTAAATCCCTAGTAAACATACAACATTACAAGGAAAGAATCAACTATTGCTAACTAACTTCCCCCGAATGATGTAAGGCCGTTGATGAAGATCTCGAATCTTCACTTTGAATCATCAAATGAATTCGCATCTCTAACATCTTCTTGGTCAATCATTACGCTTCAACCTCCCCCTAGATCCTCGAATTGTCACGCTAACAATCTTCTTTCGACTTTGTTTGAGACTTGAACTTCATCGTGATATCTTTGCTCTTTCAACGGTCTTTGAGTGTGCACAGCGGAATGCGCATTGAAGAACACATGACAAACTAAATATGTTACCATCAATCCCTCCCTTAACTTAGTTGTGATATGTCTTTAGAATTTGCTTGCATTGAGAAGTCATTTCGAAACTTTAGAAGCTCCCCCCTCAAAGTTCATGGGCTCTCATCAAAGTGTCATGACATATATACCGTCGGTTTCAATACTGAGACACGCCTCTTGAACTTTCATCGTTCCAAAGAGTACTTTCGATACTAGTCATAAGAAAACTCCCCATATGATGTAGGATCTTGTTCGAGTCTCTAGCTCCCCCCCAAACAAACAATTCTTTCTTTGAAGTCCGAGTCCTATACCGTACATGTATAGAAGTCACACGCGCATCAACCATATACATATCTCCCCCACAATGATGCTCGTATGAATATAGAATGAAATAAGAGCGTCAGTGTATAAAATGGTTGACGTGCTCAGCAAATCTCCAAAATATCATATAAAACGCGCATGAGAAAAGCCATCTGAATCCGTGCCTCGTAAATAGTGAAAAAAATACGCTTTGGAGGTCTAGATTCGGTAAAGGACTATCTCTGAAAATTTTAATAAGCTCCAGGGGTCAAAAGTGTCAAATTTTGAGTCAGATTTGGTATTTGGACTGCTGTTGTAAAAATCTGAAACAATCAGGGACTAAAATTGTCAAATATGCACTCAGATTCGGTTATAGGACTGAGCTTGCAAAACTTTAAAATTTGATAGGGACTGAACATGTACAATTCACATAAGGATCACCAGATTCGGTATCACAACTGTTGGGCTGCTCATTTAATGTGAACATATCTCAGGCCCATTTAGAATGTGTACAAGGTCCATTCGGTATAACCCATTTAAAAAATGAATTTGGCCCAATCAACCATCCATACCGAATTACGTATAAGTAAATCTCAAGCATAACCATACCGAGGCAAACTACCGAAAGTTGCCATACGTAGTCAATAACTGCCATATACCGAAATCGGAATCATGAAATCAATACCGAATATGATCAGTAACCGCCATAGAACGAATTAGTTTGCAAATCGAATACCGAATCCGTGTACAGTAACCGTCACATGTAGAACACCACAAATTTCAAAAATTCATTAATCCATGAAATTGAAACCTGAAATTTGTTGTAAATGACTTCAGAAGCAGCGATTAACATGATTTCGAGCGAATTCAAGCTCAAAACATCATCAAAGTCCAGAATCAGTCACGAACCGCCATGAACACATTCATAATGAAAATCGAGTTTCGTTGCATTTTAGGAGTAGAAATCAACATGAAAACTCCTAAAAATCACGTCCTTAATACTCGGAATCCATCAGAAGATCCTCAAACATAGTACAATTCACGAATTGAAAAGTTGACCGAATTTGCTAGAACTTTGACCTGCGAATCTGGAATTAAACGGTGTTTCTCCATTCGATTCGAATCATCACGAAGCATAAACAGATCAAGAGGATTCCAAAACTACTTTCAGATCAAATTTTGGTTGAGTAGATTGCTCAAAACTCATCGATCTTCACTTTTTCGGTTAGAAGACGAACTCGGATTAAATCATCTTGAATCTGTTGTTGTGAAGCGAAGTTGATAGATCACATAGCTTAGGAATCATGTAAAGATCTAATCTCTGTAAACAATTTTGAACAGATTTGATTTTGTTTCCATGAACAACACGTACTGTAGCAGAATAAAGTTGAATTTAATTTCTAATTTTCTAATATAAAAGAATCTGTAATATAATCAGAAGATAATATGAAATTGTTGTTGTGAATTTGTGATTTAAGTTTGATGTATTGATTTGAATAAGTGTCGGTTTAGATTCGGTAAATGAGATTCGGTTTCGATTGAATCTCATTTGGATGTGTTTGCGTTTGGATGAGATTCGGTATCGAAAATTTTTCCCGAAAATTTTTTGAAAAAATTTCGAAGTTCTTCATATCTTTATGATGAAGATGATGAAGGTTTGAAGATTTGGTTGAAGGTTAGTTGAAGATATATGTGTTTGTGTTTGAAGGTTTGAAGGTGGAGGGAAAACATTCATGAATATTCATAAAGATCTCCTTCATGTGATGAAGGCCATAGCTCTAATACCAATTGTAGAATCCTAGATCTCATGAATACCAATGAATGTGAAGAATAGCCATTAAGATTGAGAGAGAAAGTCAATCAGTCAATATTGACTTTTGATAAGGCTAAAAAGGAACATATATTTCATAGCATTATTCCCCAAGAAAGACAAGATTTTAGTTGCAATTGTTCCATTTTCAAGTGATATCCGTTTATATTAAATAAGTGCGAAGACAAAAGGCGAAAATGACGATTTGAAGACACAAAGGTCCAAAAAGCTAAAAAGTACAAGATACAATTCAAGAGGTTCAAATTATTGATGAGGAACGTCTCAAAATTACAAGAATACAAGACGCAAAACACAAAGTACACGATATAAAATTGTACGAAAGGACGTTCGAAAATCCAGAACCGAGGCATGAACCAACTTTCAACGCTCGACGCAACGGAGCTGAAAGTACAAGTCAACTATGCAAAAGAATATAATATAATATTTAAATAATTCATAATAAGAATAATATTAAATAATAAAAAGTTGTTAATTGAGCATAGTTCAGGGGTCATAAGTGAAAATTCAAATTAATCATTTGCCTATAAAAGGCCATGTAATCGATGAATTTAAGTACACCTTTTCTTCTTTCTTTCTCTTTACATGTAATATATATATTTATAATTTTAATTTTAATTTTAGTTTAAGTTTAATAATAATTGGGTTATTGTAAGGAATGTTTTACGGGTTTTAAAGTCGAAACTCTGTCCGTGTAACGCTACACGATTAATAATCACTGTAAGTTATGTTCTTCCTTTTTAAATTAATGTCTCGTAACTAAGTTATTATTATGCTTATTTAAGCCGAAGTAATCGTGATGTTTGACTAAATATTAAGACGGGGTTATTGGATTTTGTACCATAATTAAGGTTTGGGCAAAAGACCGACACTTGTGGAAATTGGACTATTGACTATTAATAGATGGGGGGGTATTGTCTAATTGAGTGACAACTCATTGGAGTCTGTCGAACCTATCTTCAAATTAATTATCCTAATAATTAATAATGATTATGGTTGTCCTATTTAGTGACGTTCATATGGAATCTATTATAATCATTTAATTAATTATTCGGGTTGGGTAATTGATTATTCAAACTGATCAAGTGGGTAAATTAATATTCATATCTAATCAAAACAGGGGTAGATTACATACAGTGATAACTGGTGTAATTGTTGACAGAAGTGATAACTGCGTAACAGTTTAAATCCTTAATTAGTTGGAATATTTGACTTCGGGTATAAGGGTAATTTGACGAGGACACTCGCACTTTATATTTATGACCGATGGACTATTATGGATAAAAACCAGATAGGTATCAAATAAACCATGACAAAGGACAATTAACCCGAGTAACAATTAATTAAAATCAAAACGTTAAACATCATGATTACGGAAGTTTAAATAAGCATAATCCTTTTATTTCATATTCTATCGCAATTTTATTTATTGTTATTTTGTTTATCGTCATTTATTTATTTTACGCACTTTAATTATTGTCATTTATCTTTACGCTTAAAAATATAAAATCGACAAACCGGTCATTAAACGGTAAAAACCCCCCTTTTATAATAATATTACTACTTATATATATATATATTTATATAAATATAGTTTTATAAAAATATAGTACGTAATCACTAGCTCCCTGTGGAACGAACCGGACTTACTAAAAACTACACTACTCTACGATTAGGTACACTGCCTATAGTGTTGTAGCAAAGTTTAGGTATATCCCATCCGTAAATTAATAAAACTTGTGTCATATTTTGTAGTATTTCCTAGTAAAATAATACTATTTCGTACCCTCACGCTACATCATCAAGTTTTTGGCGCCGCTGCCGGGGAGCGCTAAAACGCTATATTTTTAATTATAATAATATTGAAATAAAATATAATAATATAATAATATTGAAATAGAATATAATAATATAATAATATTGAAATAGAATATAATAATATAATAATACTTTAGAATCAAAATTTGATACGTAAAGTTTTAAAAAGTCGTATTTATTAAATACTTCAAGGGTATGTTATGTAACTTGTAATTAATAATTTCTATCATGTCGCTTTCATGTGAATAGTAAATTAATTTATTTCTTTTCATTTACTATTCATGAATAGTAAATGAATTAAAAAAAAAGTTTTGAAAAAAAATAATAATTATAAAAAAATTATTAATTTGTAAAAAAAAATCGTTTTTTAAAAAAAAAAAAAGTTGTAAAAAAAAAACGTTTTTTTTAAAAAAAAAAATTCGTTTTTAAAAAAAAAAATTCGTTTTTTTTAAAAAAAAAAAATTTTAAAAAATTTTTTTTTTTTTAAAAATAATAAATAATAATATTTTTTTTAAGTTTTATTACCCTTAGATTTTTAGACTATAGTTACAATTTTTAGTATTAAGTTTAGTTTTGCCATAGTTATTTTTATTTCTAGAATTTTTAGGTTTGCCGTAAAATCCCTTAAGTGCTTATTCCTTATACTAAGATTTATGTGCTTTAGAATTTTGCGACGCCGTTTTTCGCGCTACTTTCTTATTTTTATTTTCGACGCCTATTTTTCGACCTTTTATTTTTCGACATTTTTCGACGCGCAATCTATTTCTTTCTTATTTCTCGACGCTCTAGTTTTTAGGACTTAGAATTTTCTCAATTTCTTATCTAATTCTCAAACGGAAAGAAAAATTATTTAAGCGGTTAAGTTAATAGACGTTGACATTTTTCTGGTTCGTAGTAATAGTTGGATTTGTTAGTGGCTAGTTGTGGGCTTCCGATTTAAAGGGTCCTGGCTACCTGCTACATCTTTTGGCTATTCGAAACGTGGGCAAAATCAGAAAAGTCTATTGATTGGACAACTTATATAAGTTTTTCTTATTTTTTTTAAAACTAATAGGATATTCAAGGAATGCACCGAGTAAAACGTTCACCACCTTTCATACGTTCACCACCTATAACTCGATCAAGACATCTAGCCAATATTGTCGCCGTTGATTTTTCTTTAGAATCATCATCTAGTCGACCAAGAACTCCAACTCAAATTTCCGATAATCCATCTTTTGAACCCGACCTCACAATTGAGAATCCGGAGAATATTCAGGGACAATTCCAAGATCCAGAACCACTAATCATTCCTCCTGAACCACAAACCATTAAATCAGAATCTTCTAGTGATTCGTATTCAACAAATTCAATTATGAAAAATCTGGAACCTCTAAGTATGGAAGACCGAATGAGAGCCACACGCACGGGCCAAGGTCACGCCATTATTAAGCCAGACATTAATGCGCCAGATTATGAAATCAAAGGACAAATCCTACACATGGTAACTAATCAGTGCCAATATAGTGGTGCGCCGAAGGAAGATCCAAACGAACATCTTCGTACGTTTAATAGGATCTGTATACTATTCAGAATCCGAGAAGTTGAGGATGAACAGATCTATCTCATGTTGTTTCCCTGGACTTTAAAGGGAGAAGCCAAAGATTGGTTAGAATCGTTACCTGAAGGGGCGATTGACACATGGGATGTTTTAGCTGAGAAATTTCTTAAAAGATTCTTTCCGGCATCTAAAGCCGTGAGACTTCAAGGAGAAATTGTTACGTTCACACAAAAGTCAAATGAAACTCTATATGAGGCGTGGACAAGATTTGGAAAGTTGTTGAGAGGATGTCCTCAACACGGTTTAGACACTTATCAAATAGTACAAATATTCTACCAAGGTGTCAACGTTGCTACACGAAAAGACATCGAAATAACAGCTGGTGGTTACATTATGAAGAAAACCGCAACTGAAGCTTACAAAATTATTGATAATACAGCCTCCCACTCTCATGAGTGGCACCAAGAGAAAGATATATATCGTTCATCTAAAGCGGCTAGAGCCGATTCTAGCCATGACTTTGATTCCGTTTCAGCAAAAATAGATGCTTTCGAAAGACGAATGGAAAAGATGAATAAAGATATTCACGCAATACGAATCAGTTGTGAGCAATGCGGTGGACCACACTTAATGAAAGACTGTCACATTGAACAAACGATGGAACAATGTGAGAATGTTGTCTACATGAACCAAAGGCTGGAAAATAGTTATCAGAATAATTATCAACCACCAAGGCCAAACTTCAATCGAAATTAAAACATTCTTTACAATCCAAAAGGACCCGACAATAACTCGTATAACCAACAAGGTCCGAATAACCAACCAACTCAAAACAACACTTTCAATCAACAAAGACCTGGCTTGTATAAACCACCACAACAAACCGAAGAGAAAAAGTCAAATCTGGAAGAAGTGGTATTTAAGCTAGTTGAATCTCAAACACAATTTATTGAAACTCAAACCCAAACGAATGAGAGGTTTGATCAGTCATTTAGAACTCAACAAGCTTCCATTTTGAATCTAGAAAAACAAGTAGGTACTCTTGTTAGATTGATGAGTGAAAGGGAACAAGGAAAGCTACCGAGTAATAATGAAGTAAATCCTCGGAATGAAAATGTTAATATGGTTTCAACAAATTCTGAAAAACCAGCATCAGAAGATGGGGAAGTTTTAGATGTAAGTAACAATGAAGAAGTTACACCACCACCACCACCCGAGTATGTAAAGCCAGTGGTGGCACCATACAGACCACCCATCTCGTTTCCAAGAAAAGGAGTTGAGTATGAGCAAGTAATAGGTAATAAAGTTTGTGATACCTCTGGAAAGAAGAAGAAGAATAATAAAAAAGTGCAAGAAACAAAAACAGTAGAAGTAAACCCGGTGAAGACAGTTCCACCAAATCCTTCACCTAGGGTAGGTGATCCGGGTGAATTTATTGTTCCTTGTCTACTTAGTGACTGTGTCATGTATGATGCACTAGCAGATTTAGGTTCAAGTGTGAGTGTTATGCCTCTTTCATTATATAAGAGATTAGGTGTAGGTGAGTTAACTCCAACGGATATGAGTGTTCGACTCTTTGATCAAACCATTAAGCACCCAGTTGGAATTGCTGACAACCTACCCGTTCAAGTAGGTAATTTAACCTTTCTAGTCGAATTTATTGTCATTGACATAGAAGAGGACTCAAACGTTCCTCTAATTTTAGGTCGACCATTCTTTGCGTCCACCGGGGCGTTATTTGATGTAGGAAATGGAAGAATGACACTTAAAAGTGGTGACAAATCAATCACCTTTATGATTCGAAAGTCTAAATCTCCACCAACCAAAACCATTGAACCAATAAAAACGATTGGTAATAACCATGTTGTTTTACCAACTCCAGCGGTAGTGCTAAACAATAATGAAACGCCTAAGTGTGGGGAAAATGAAGTAACACCTAATGATGACTTGATAATAAAGAACCCCGTTGTTGATACGAAATTAGATGACCCCGTTATTAACAGTTCAATGAAGAAACTTTTTAAACGGGTTATTGATGCTAAAAGTAAGGGGAATTTTAAGTTATGTAACTGATTAGTATCCAATCTGTCGCCTAAAGAAAAGGCGAAACTAGTTGAAATTGTGGATATTACGGGAGAAGCTAGTCAATGGCTTAAAGAAAAAGTCACAGATATGCAAGTTGATTATGGACCAAGAGAAATTGACGATGAAGTTAATCACAATTTCGACACCACAGCTACCTAAGTGTGGGGAGATTCAAGTGTTCTAAAAAGAAAATGCTGTCTAGAGTTAGTTGTTCTGTTCTCGTGTAGTTCCGAGAATGGAATCCGATTGGTCTTTTCCGCTAGCAGACACTAAAGAACTAGTTTTCTCCCTCCATTCTGATTTTTTTTTGTTTTATAGGTTTTATATGAAATTAATATGCTTTTCAAATTTAAGTTTTTGTGTGATTTTAAAAATAAAATTTACTTTATTTCATTAAGTTTAAAAAAATTGATTTCTAAAATTCGTCGTGAGTTGAAGACTAGGTCGTTGAGCCGAAATTACTTTACCCGAGGGCGGGGCGAAAAATTTTGTCATCATTATTTTTAATTTTATTGATTTAAAGTATGCAAAAAAAAAAAAAAAAATATATTTGATTTTATAAATTTTTGAACGTGCGGTAATAAACCCAACTTTAAAAATATGTATATATGTTTGTATTTTATCATGTAAACAACAGGGTAAAACAACGCACTTTCAAAGACTAACATTAAGTTCAGCAAAAGCTACTGATTTTGACGACAAGATGCAAAACAACAAATGTGATATAATAAATGAAGGAATGAACGATGAGGCGAGCCATCTATCATTCGACGAGCTTTGTAATTACAAACTGGGTATTTTTAATCACTTTCCTACACTAATCACCCTCATGAATTTATAATTATAGTCTGATTTCATGCAAATGAGGGCATTGCATGATCTCAAGTGTGGGGAAGGGTTATAAATTCTCTCGGGTTTATACTTGGCTTATTTTCTAAATATTATGAAAATTTTAAAATTTTTTAACTAAATGAATTCAAAATCATGTTTATACATATTTATGAACGATAAAACTAGGTGTTAATGCCGAAATTATCGTTACCTCGGAAAGGACATAAATTGAGAAACACCCTAAAACGATTGAATTCATTTAAAATGGAATAAAGGAGAATAAAAAAAGCAAAGAAAGAAACTAAGTGTGGGGAGAATGTACCAAGTTATTCAATTAAAAACTATCTATCACATGTTTCTGTAAAGTTATTGCACGTACTTTTGTTTTGGACGATTTTAATCAGTTTTACCCAATTTACTGTAATATATTTAAAAGAAGAGATGGATCTACACGATGAATCAATTCCATCATTAAAAGGAAGTAAAGTCTTCCGAAAAAGACACGCGCTTCTTGATTTAGGTCATGAAGTTGTCGTCCAGACCAGCTGTAGGTTGACGAAAAATCTAGAAAAGTCATCTCTAAAATCAGCAGGAAATCCACGGACCTCAGCATCAAACAGGGTCGCCAAGTGGTCAGATTTATCCTAACCATGAGAAGGATTTATCTCGTACAATGGGGAGGCACCGTGCAAATTAGCTTGATAAGACTAATGAATCAGATCCCCAGAAAGGATAATCTCCTTAAAAGATTAAAAATCAGCTTTTAAGACTGATATTACTCAATCCTTGAGATTGACCTTAAAGATTGAGAATTCAAACTCATGGAATTCGATGATATCTAAACTCGAGCTTGAACGAGAAAATATTTTGATCAAAATTACAAACCGATTTGTTTTCTGAAAACCCATTTTCAATGTGTTCATTACCATTGAACGTAAAATCCTAGGAATTCAACTGGAATTCATTAGGTCACCTGAACCAAATCGGGTGTCAACCGTAAGAACGGTGGTTGCATAGCATGGTCGGAGACAGGACCTTGTGCCAGACCGAAAAATCAAAGGATGATCTTTACTATTGCTCCTACCAAGGATAGTACTAGCATCCGACACGTAATTAGACCATGAACAAATGCATGTCATTAGACATTGCCTTAACAGTTTCTTGTTCATCGCTTTCCTTTACAACCGGACGGTAGTTTACCGAAAGGTAATATACGGAACAAGTAAACTGGATGTGTGCTTTTCGATACCGGGATAGCAGTGGATTACACGAACCTAAAAGTTTTAGCCAAAATATTGATCCACAAATATATTTTGCAACACCGATGGTGGGTCAAATCAGAAAACTTATCTAGGGTAAAATCTAGCTTGAATTTTCAAAAAATCAAATGTTTTCATAAAGATCCAATTTCCTAAAGGATCTAAATTTTCATAAGTCATGTGGGACTGTAAACCGCCTTTCAAATGTGCACTTTGCTTTGGAAACCGAAAGTAAATCGGCTATTTGATTGCAAGTGTCGTTGACCTAAACCCGAGGCAACTGTGGATGACACACCCACCTTTAACCATGGTTCTATTGTTACTATCATTGTTTATACCGCCATATCAAAATCACTGATGTACAAAGTGTGAAGAATAAAGAAGTGATTCGTGTGATGTATTATATTATTTCAAGACTGTATTGCTTGAGGACAAGCAACGCTCAAGTGTGGGGATATTGATAAGGCTAAAAAGGAACATATATTTCATAGCATTATTCCCCAAGAAAGACAAGATTTTAGTTGCAATTGTTCCATTTTCAAGTGATATCCGTTTATATTAAATAAGTGCGAAGACAAAAGGCAAAAATGACGATTTGAAGACACAAAGGTCCAAAAAGCTAAAAAGTACAAGATACAATTCAAGAGGTTCAAATTATTGATGAGGAACGTCTCAAAATTACAAGAATACAAGACGCAAAACGCAAAGTACACGATATAAAATTGTACGAAAGGACGTTCGAAAATCCAGAACCGAGGCATGAACCAACTTTCAACGCTCGACGCAACGGAGCTGAAAGTACAAGTCAACTATGCAAAAGAATATAATATAATATTTAAATAATTCATAATAAGAATAATATTAAATAATAAAAAGTTGTTAATTGAGCATAGTTCAGGGGTCATAAGTGAAAATTCAAATTAATCATTTGCCTATAAAAGGCCATGTAATCGATGAATTTAAGTACACCTTTTCTTCTTTCTTTCTCTTTACATGTAATATATATATTTATAATTTTAATTTTAATTTTAGTTTAAGTTTAATAATAATTGGGTTATTGTAAGGAATGTTTTACGGGTTTTAAAGTCGAAACTCTGTCCGTGTAACGCTACACGATTAATAATCACTGTAAGTTATGTTCTTCCTTTTTAAATTAATGTCTCGTAACTAAGTTATTATTATGCTTATTTAAGCCGAAGTAATCGTGATGTTTGACTAAATATTAAGACGGGGTTATTGGATTTTGTACCATAATTAAGGTTTGGGCAAAAGACCGACACTTGTGGAAATTGGACTATTGACTATTAATAGATGGGGGGTATTGTCTAATTGAGTGACAACTCATTGGAGTCTGTCGAACCTATCTTCAAATTAATTATCCTAATAATTAATAATGATTATGGTTGTCCTATTTAGTGACGTTCATATGGAATCTATTATAATCATTTAATTAATTATTCGGGTTGGGTAATTGATTATTCAAACTGATCAAGTGGGTAAATTAATATTCATATCTAATCAAAACAGGGGTAGATTACATACAGTGATAACTGGTGTAATTGTTGACAGAAGTGATAACTGCGTCACAGTTTAAATCCTTAATTAGTTGAAATATTTGACTTCGGGTATAAGGGTAATTTGATGAGGACACTCGCACTTTATATTTATGACCGATGGACTATTATGGATAAAAACCAGATAGGTATCGAATAAACCATGACAAAGAACAATTAACCCGAGTAACAATTAATTAAAATCAAAACGTTAAACATCATGATTACGGAAGTTTAAATAAGCATAATCCTTTTATTTCATATTCTATCGCAATTTTATTTATTGTTATTTTGTTTATCGTCATTTATTTATTTTACGCACTTTAATTATTGTCATTTATCTTTACGCTTAAAAATATAAAATCGACAAACCGGTCATTAAACGGTAAAAACCCCCCTTTTATAAAAATATTACTACTTATATATATATATATATATTTATATAAATATAGTTTTATAAAAATATAGTACGTAATCACTAGCTCCCTGTGGAACGAACCGGACTTACTAAAAACTACACTACTCTACGATTAGGTACACTGCCTATAGTGTTGTAGCAAAGTTTAGGTATATCCCATCCGTAAATTAATAAAACTTGTGTCATATTTTGTAGTATTTCCTAGTAAAAATAATACTATTTCGTACCAGTGGCTAAGCTTTCTTGAAAATCTCTACATAACAGTGGCTAAGCTTAGCTAATCTAGGGAGCCTTGGATCCTTTATATAGCCTCGTATAAAGGATCATCCATAAGGCTAGGGAAACTCTTATTACTCCTTTCCCGGGGTTCTAACAATATGGAAGACTTTCCTCCACTTAAAGTAAACTCAAAACATACACCGGTGAATGATGATACGCACAAGATGAACAACTAAGCAAATAATAACAAGAATTATGAGAATCACTTCCTTCCAGCATTCTGGCCAAACCTCAAAAAGGATAAACCTGAAGACAACATTAGGGTTGTTATTCTAGACAAAAAATTGAACAACGATAACCTATTGGAAAGAGCCATAGTTGGTGAGGTTATTAACCATGAAATCATTGATCAATTTAAAACACTATGTGAGGAAGAAGGTTTTCGTGACTTTGAACTAAAATACCTTTGTGGTCTCGATATGATGATCATTACTAATTCAACTAAAATAGTGGATATGGTGCTAAAAAAAGAAAATCATGGTATTATAAGATGGCTGCTAAACCTCAGGAGGTGGGATAAATTGGACTTAGCAGCTGGAAGATTAACTTGGATCAAGGTTATTGGAGTAACGGTATCATATTGGCGTGAATCAACCTTTGAAAAAATCGGTAGTTGGTAGGGTAAAGTAATCGATATGGAAGATTGTGAACTAGATGGAGATCAAAATTTAATGTTCGATAAAGTCCTTGTCAAAGTGGCAGGGAGTGATGTTGTGAATGATACAGTGTTAGTGGAATATGGATCAAGATCTTTTTACGTAAAAGCAATTGAAGATGTAAACGATACCATCCAAATAGAGATTAATAAAGACCAGGATACCTTTGATCAAAGTTCGTCAGTTCTTGGAGCATGAAGATATGGATGAAGATTCAGATCAACAATCTGTCGATGATGAAATTCTGGCACCGGAATCAGAATCGGAGAGAAGCAATCATTGTAGTGCGGAGTTCAAAAAGTTTACAACCGAAAAGTCATTTTTGAGCTGCCAAAAAAAGAATCAATTTTCCAATGGCATTGAACATGCCAACATTAATGATGAAGAGGTTGTGGAATATACCGAATTAAATACCCCTAATGTATCCCCAAAAGTGACGACTCAAAATCAACCGGATAAGAATTCTCTTAACTGTGGGCTGAATAGTCCGTTAGATGGTGAAGCGAATATTCATGGCCCAACTACACTTGCTCCAAATAGCTCAAGTGATCCACTGGAGCAGACCAATCTCTTTCATAACCTATTAGGTGGGGAGCCCAAGATTATTGATTTTAATGTGAAGTTTGGTCCTAGTGGGCCTCAAGCCAACCCAATGGGTCAATTAGGCCTTAGTAATGATAATGAACCGGCTATTGGCGAAACACCTATTGAAGAAGCAGTGGAGCGTTTCAAAACCTTTTATCTCATCGAAGATGTTCCAAGTTAAACAAACAGGTTCTACGAAAGAATGCTCCTCAAGCAAAAATTTTCAAATAAAATCCCATCCGAGTGTACCTGGACTAAAATCCGTAAGTGGAATTCATCTTCTCGATTTATCAATGTGAAAAAGATGGCTAGGCGCAGAAAATTCTCAAGGTACAATATTCCAATTGGCTCTAAAAGTAATCGTATTTCTAAATTGCATGAATTATTATGTTCGAAATCTAGAAAGTTAAGTAATGAGGACTCTATTGCTAATGAACATTCTGATTCTAGCGTTAATTTATGTGACTTTGAGAAATTACTGGGGTTTTCGGGGGAACAGGATTTGTAACTGCTGTCTTCTTCACAACGATGTTTTAAATAGTTTGTTATAATGAGAATGTTAACTGTTAACATACGGGGCTTTAAAAAAGACGGGAAAGAGGCTTGGTTCAAAAAATTGGTATCTGTTAATCACCTTGTTATTGCGGCTGTTTAGGAAATAAAACTTAGTTCGATTAATGATAATTGGGTTGAATCATTGTGGGGTTCTCAGAATGTGGGGATGTGGTTAAACAACCTAATGGTAGGTCAGGGGGGCTGATTTTGATTTGGGATTCGGGTTCTTTTTGTGTCAATCACGCGGTTGAGGGGGAGTTTTTCATTGCAGTAAAGGGAAAATTGCAAGGGCATGGTGGTGAAATAGTTGTGGTAAACGTTTATGGGCCTCATAGGGATTCAAAAAAGAGAAGGTTTTGGTCAAGTCTTAATGACTTACTGAAGCTTCCAAATGTAGCATGGGTTATATGTGGTGACTTCAACGAGGTAAGATCCAATTCAGAAAGACAAAATAGCACATTCGTTGGAAGTAGAGCAACACTTTTCAACGACTTTATTTTGAGTAACGGGCTAATTGAGATTCCTCTTCTTGGTAAAAGATTCACTAGAATAAGCAACGATGGTTTCAAATTTAGTAAATTAAATCGGTTCCTTGTATCGGATAATTTTACACAAACGTGGGATGATTTGAATGTGCTACCTCTTGATAGGAAATTGTCGGATCACTCTCCTCTTCTTCTTCGGAATGGTGGTGCACATTATGGACCTAAACCGGTGCGGTTTTCAAATCATAATTAGATGAGAAAGGTGCTGATATTGTCATTGCAACTGAATGGAATAAATAAGTACACTCTAGCAAACCTGATGTAATATTCCGATTAAAACTCAAGAATGTCAAAGATGAACTCAAAGCTTGGAGTAAAACCTCTTTCGGTAAGATTGATGAAGAAATTAAAAGTTTAATCAAAATATGTAATAGTTGGGAATTGCAAGCTGAACAACGACTACTTGATGAATCTGAAAGAAACGAGTGGTTAGCATCTAGGGGTAAATGGGTTGAAAAAGACAGGATCAAACGGAATATGTTACGTCAAAAGGCTAGGATTAAGTGGTCAATTGAAGGAAACGAAAACACGAGTTACTTTCACTCGGTAATAAAACGCAGAAACAACAAGAATAACATTCGCGGCCTCTATGCTAACGGATGTTGGAAAGAAGAACCTTCTGAAGTTAAAGAAGATATATATCGACACTTCAAAAAATTTTATGAAGATAATGATCATCGGGGATTCAGATTCGAAGGTTTTGAGACTCGAAAAATATCACAGGAAGATGCGTCAAATTTAGAATTACTTTTTAGTCAGGAGGAAAATTTGGGAAGCGATAAAGGATTGCGGGCCATCAAAAGCATGGGGCTCGATGGGTTTAATTTCAAATTTTTCAGAAATTTCTGGGGGCTTGTGAAAGATGATTTGATGGTAGCTTTACATTGGTTCTGGGACCGTTGGGAAATAACACCGGGGTGTAATGCTTTATTCATTACTCTCATTCCAAAAATAAAAGACCCTATCTCACTTCACGATTGACGACCGATAAGATTAATAGGAAGTTATTACAAATAATTTCTAAAATCTTATCAAACCGCCTACGGGTTACAATTTCAAAGTTGATAGGTACGAAACAAAGTGAATTCATCAAAGGGCTGTCAATTTTAGATAGAATCCTTATCGCGAATGAACTTGTGGACGATGTAAAAAAAGAAAGTCTAAATGCTTTATCTTTAAAGCAGATTTCGAGAAAGCTTTTGATAGTGTACGTTGGAATTTCTTGATAGATATCATGGGTAATATGGGTTTTGGTTCTAAATGGTTGAAGTGGGTCGACTCCTCTTTTCGATCAGCAACTATCTCGATATAGGTGAACGGAACCCCGACAAAGGAGTTTAGTCTACATAAGGGTATTCGTCAGGACGATCCTCAATCGCCTTGCCTCTTTAATATAGCTAGTGAGGGCCTGAATGTTTTGGCAAATATTACAATCAGAGACGGGTTAATAAGAGGTGTAGGTGTCGGGGAGAATAGAGTTAGAATATCGTAACTCCAATTCGCAGACGACACAATATTTTTCGGAGATTAGGGGTATTCGTAATATATCAAATGTTCATAAAATATTAACATGTTTTGAGAAAGTGTCGGGATTAAAGATGAACATGAAGAAGAGGCTGATATACGGGATAGGGGTCCCTTAAGCTGATGTGGAAGCTACAGCAACTAAATTCAGTTGTGATGTTGGTAAAACACCTTTTACATATCTTGGTATGCCCATTGGTCAAAACCCCCATAAAAAGATACGTGGAATCCTGTGATCGAGAAATTTAACAAAAGATTGACGGATTGGAAGGCACGATCAATGTCATTTGGGGCTAGGTTAACTCTCATTAAATCTATCATGAGTAGTCTCCCTCTTTATTTCTTCTCGTTGTTTCGTGCACCCACCTGCGTTATCAACCTTCTCGAAAATTTACGCCGTAAGTTCTTTCGAGGAGGGTCGGGCAGGGAGTCAAAATCATCATGAGTCAAATGAGATGTGATATTATTACCTCATGGGGAGGGGGTTTAAACGTGGGTTCGTTGAAAGCTAGAAATTGGGCTCTATTGGGTAAATGGTGGTGGTGGTTTCGAACTGAAACCGAATCACTTTGGATCAAAGTCATAAAAAGCATATATGGGCGGGACGGGGTTTGGGGCCCTCTACTTCTAATCTTTCTATTGTTCGTAGTACAGTTTGAAGCAACATTATCCACATCGGTATTGACTTGTTCAAGATCGTGTTGGATATTAACTCATTTTTCGAGAAAAAAATAGGTGAGGGACGTGATGTTCTTTTTTGGAAAGACATATGGATTGGAGACACTTCTTTAAAGGATAAATTCCCAAGACTTTTCAGGCTAGATACCAATCAAGACACGTGCATAAACGAGCGGGTTCAAGTAGTTAACGGGCTGTTGCAGTTTTCATGGGAATGGGCAAGATTACCTTCGGGGCGTGTAACTGGAGAACTGGAGCAGCTTACGGGACTGATCGGGAACAGTGCATTTTTGAGCAATGGCAACTCAACATGGCAGTGGACATTTGATAACTCAAGAGGATATAATTCGAGGTTAGTTTCTTCAATAATTGATGAACGTATTATTGAACGGCCGGGACAACTACATGGCACAATGAAAAACAATTATATCCCTAAAAAAGTTGGTATATTTTTTGGAAGGCCCTCGTGGTAGAATTCCGGTTATAGCAGAACTTGACAAGCGTGGAATAGATTTAGACAGCATATTGTGTCCTATGTGTAATGACTTCGTTGAATCGGTGGAACATACTCTCATCACATGTAAAGCGGCAAAAGATGTTTGGGAAGCTATCTATAATTGGTGGAATTCATCTCCTCCCAATTTTGGCGGCTTATCAAACTTATTTTCGGGTTCGGGTCGTGGAAAATTCTCGGGAGATAATAAAAAGATTTGGCAAACTATTGAATGGGTTACGGGATACATTATTTGGAAAAATAGGAACTTAAAGGTATTCTGGAATGACCCATGGGCATGTTCGAAAGTTGTAAGCGATATCCAAGTAAAAACCTTTGAATGGATCACAAACCGTTCAAGATATAAATCGATGGATTGGCTACAATTGCTCACAAGTCCGAACACTTTGAGTTTTCCATACAACAACAGTCGTGATCCAGGATGAATTCGACATTTGTATAGTTTCGTGTATATATAAATATTGTAAATATCCTTCTCTGTTATTATGTTCACTTCGTGTTGTAGGCCTGCCATGGCTTCGATTACACTTTGTACATGTTGTATAGTTATTTATATCAATAAAAGTTGGCCTTTCAAAAAAAGATAATTTTATTTTTCAACTCGCATTGCGTGTTGTTTAGCGAATTAGAAAAGTAAATTTACTAGTAAGGAGTAATTAACTAACGTAGACAATTGATGAATCAAAACAACATTTACTTGGCCTATTAAAAATAGAAAATATCGTTCCTTCTCCAACCTTTCTCTATACTTACACCTTTGCTGGAACCCTAAGCAAATCTGGCGCTGTTAGATGCCTCTGGTACCTCGCCTTCTGATGTGTGTAAAGTGTGTTCTTATCTTAACTTTTCTCATCTAATTATGATTTGAAATTTATACTCCCTCCGTCCCATATTAATTGTACTCAGACAAAAAACACACAGTTTAAGGAAATGTCAAAAAATACTGTACTTTCTGTTTACTTTTCAGTTTTACACTTATTTTTTTTCCTTCTACTTTAATCATATCCAAAATTCCACATACATTAGGGGCATAATAGAGTTTAATCCTCTTAATTTTTGTCTATTTATAGAAGTAGACAATTAATTTGGAACATCAGAAATTGAATACTGGACAATAGATTAGGGACGGAGGGAGTATTATTTTAATTACCTTTCACTTTAACACCCTTATGAGCAATAAAACCCGATCAATGTAGAATAGTAATGAGTAAGTTAAAAATCGTCCCAAGAGATTACGTGTAGCATATATAAGTTGTATTTATTCTAATTCTTATTAAAGAATTAAAAATAGTTATTATTATTGTAGATTATCTTTATTTGATTTTGATAAGACTATCTTAGGGAAGATAGAATATGAATTAAATTGAATTAAAATATATTAAGAGGGAAGTGATTATTTGGACTTGTAAATTGAATTAAAATAGTTTCATTACTCATATTTATATATAGCAAAATAACAATCATAGACCAATTATTATCTCTGAAAGGTTAAGCTAACTATCACATAACGTTTACAAAGTAGGACTTAAAGCACATATCAACTAAGTGGGTGTTCAAAGTTAATATCCTAAATTATAGTATTCAAATAATCAAATGATAAATGTCTACTTAATATTGTGGTGTGGACTAAAGCAACATTCAATTAGCTGACAAATAGATAGGCTAATAAACCTAATCAGATCAATTCAAGTTACTAGCTTCTAATCGATCTTAACTAGATTTTCATGCAATTGACAATTGAATTCATGTAAACTAGGGTTCTTCGATTAAGCCTAATAATAGTGAATTTATTATACGAGCATAATTAATGTTTATATAGTTTATTACTACACATGATCTTAGCTAAACTACATGCAATCCAAATACTTTGTTTGATGTGATTAATCTTAAAAGTTAGATTAATCGAATAAAAGAATGTAAGTAACTAGAGGGGGTGAATAGTTACTTAATGGTTTCTTAAAACTTTTTCAAAATCTTTAGCTATTAAAAGATAAGTTTTAAGTGCGGAAGCATTCATGTTTGTTAATGCAAGTATGTAAAGAATGTAAGTATACAAACACGAGGATTTATAGTGGTTCGGGAGAATGTTAACTAATCCTCCTTAATCCACTCCCCAATTCTAAGAATTGAGACTTTTCTTCACTATGATACCTCAAACCCGGTGGAGTGTCCAGATACAACACTAGCTCCTCGATAAGCCGCTACTTATGAACCCTTACGTCCTTTTGAAGAATTCACAAACACTAAATGCTCTTGTCACAAGATCCTAATGCTCTAGCCTAGTGAAATCACAACTACCTTCTAGATCCCTTTAAGAAGATAGCTCACGAGTAAACTTATAGCTAAGCTTACAATCACTCATAGTTCTTCAATAGGTCAAACCAACTTAATTTCTAATGGAATTGATCAACTTCCTAGACCCCTTTAAGGAAGTTGAATCATTAAGAAAGATGGTGTTTTCTATCATAAGAACTTTCTAACTTCCTTGACCCCCTAAGGAATTGTCTTACAAAGTAAACTTAAAGATACAAATGATAAGCATGAAGTTTACAAAGTAATTCAACTTAGTGTAAGTAGAATCTCTCTTTCTCTCTCATAATCTCTCCATTGATATGTACTTGAGGCTTGGGAGATCAGTAGATATGACTTTGAAAGAATGTTGTAAAGAGGTGGTCTTCAAATGCTTCAAGGCTTGGTTTTTATAGGAAAGAGAAATCAACCTGGAAGCTGTACGGCTCACTGCACAGTCGACCGTGGATCGACCGCGCTCCTACAGGACAGCTTTTTTCAATATATCCGTTAGAGCTTCTTTTTCTTTGAATTTTTTGACTTCTTTTCCCAATATAGAGCCTACAAAAGATGCTTAATACACCTAGAAGTTAACTCCATTACCCCCTTGAATCTTGGACATATGCATGGAGGTTGACATGTGCTAGCTAAAGAGGAAAGTCCAATATCCTTGACCACTATCATTGATTTCCTAATAAGGTAAATGCATATTTTTGTCTCTTGACAAACCAATAGCATCCAAACTTCATGTAACACCCCGAATTTTTATACATCAGAAAGTGTCGCCAAAAATTGTCACCGGGAAGTGTCCTCAGAAAGTGTCAGGAAAAGTCTAGCTATACTTATACATTTTTAGATTTTACATCAGAATCAGAATCTGAAAGTTTCAGTACCTGATTTCATTTCAGTTGAAAAGCGCACCGCGCAAAGGTATGCGCGCGCAAAACCTGCTGGCAGACTAGATTCGTGATTTTAATATTTTAAAAGGGGCATTTGGGTCTTTTCACTTGAGGGTTAGTTTTTGAGCCACAAAACTGACCCAATGCTTATCCTATCCTCATTTCACCTCTTATCACACACTTACATCTAGAGAGAGAGAGAGAGAAAGAGCTTAAAGAGAGAGAGAGAGAGAGAGAGAGAGAGAGAGAGAGCTTGATTTGGAGAAGAAGAAATCGGATTCTCACCAAAGTTCGAGTGTTAAAGTTTTTCATCTCGTTCCTAGCTACATTTTGGTAGTGGTGGTAAGCTCTAACTCTGAATTTCATTGTTTATGTTTATTGTTCAAATTGGGGTTTTGAACTTGTAAATTCTTGAGAAAACCCACATAGCTCTTTAATGGAGGTTTGGAGCTAGTAATTGGGTTTAGTGTTGTTGTTGGTGGATATTAGGTTGGTTGATGAATTAATCATGTTTAGGACTTGTAAATTGGGTATAATCACTAGTGTTAGTGATTATGGAAGTGTTGAACCCATTTGGGTGTATTTGGAAGACTAATTTTGAAATGGGTCAAAATTAGGGTTTATGTATAAATTTGGGTAAGACAAGTGTTTAACACCTATAATTTTGGTTTAATTGGCGTATTAGGACCATTTTTACTAGTGTTAGTGATTATTGGTTAATTTGGGCACGGATTGTGCTTAGGGTCAAAATTGCACTAAGTGTTAATTTGGGTTGATTTGTAATCCACCCTAATTGTGTTGTTTATTATGTGATAAATGGAATAGGTACATTCCATTGGCGGTTTGTGGATTGGCTTTACATTCATCAAGACTACAACGTGAGTGTACATATATTATATGTGTATGTATGCATAGGATGGGTGTGGGTGGGGTAGAGTGATCCTTGGGCGTTCGGGTTCACTTTACATGGGCATGAGATGATGGACTCTATGAGTTTTGAGTCCACATGGCACGTTTGTGAGTTTTGAGTCCACATGGCACGTTTGTGAGTTTTGAGTTACCACCCTTGAGGTAGTGAATCTCGGGCCTTACGGATTCACAATGACAAGTAGGTCATCCCCATTGATGTTGATGTCGTGGATGAGGCGTATTGGGATGGTGAATCTTGTGTAGTTCAGATTCACGATGTCGTGTGTAGTTCCGACATTCCCATTTAGGTTGTCATGACTTAGGGTGTGCGTCTTGTGTGTAGTTCAGATCCACTCGGGCGTGTGTAGTTCCACCGACCCTATAGTCATTTAGTCGAGGTATGAATCTTATGTAGTTCAGATTCATAAGGCATGTGAAGTTCGGCCATCCTCTATTGTAGTCGGGAGGAAGGTAGTGAATCTTGTTGAGTTCAGATTCACTTAGGCATGTGTAGTTCGGCCAACATTCTTATGTTTGAGGTTAATGGGTTAACCTTGTGTTTGGCTATATTCGCATGTATATATATATATATTATTGTGTTGTAGCTAATCATGCGGTTTTGGCTTGGTGGTACATAATGTATAGCTTGCTAGTTATACTTGGATGCAGTATGTGTTTATTATTTGTGTTGGTGATACGTATTCATTTTATGCATATGTATGTATATAGTATGTTTATCATTACTAAGCTTTATAGCTTAACCTCTCGTATTCATTTTGTAGGTTGCTTTAGAAGACGTACTTTCGGATTGATTTAGGATTGGGTAGTGTGTCCCCAATCGCCATGCTCGGTCTTTATTTGTATTTAAACGAAACGAGTCGAAATTGTCACGTTCATGTAATTATGGGTCATTGGAGTCCCAAGGGTCGTATTACACTTTTGCCAATTAAAACCCGGTTATTTATTGTTTGAAGAGCGTTGGTTGCGGTTTGGGGTTAACGAAACTTGCTTTGGGCGAAAATGGTTTGTTTTGTGTATTAAAGGGGCTATCCCTAATTTCCAATTTATATGCGCGTCGCGCGTTGGCCTGCGCGCCGCACAAATGGCCAAATCCTGGTGGGTCGCCCAGTTGTCAACTTCTGGATTCGTTTTGCGTTATAGACCGCTTCACGCATTTGGTCTGGCCAGAAACTGCTGTTGTTTATTTTTTAAAAAATAGCATGTTTTCTCGTATAATCTTTTGGGACGTTACAAGTGGTATCAAAGCATGGTCTAAGGGATTTAGGCAACTTGAGATAGGTGCCTAGACTTAGACTTTTGTGTGTGCTTATTTGCTGTGGGACTTGTAGGAGAACGGGTTGGACGTGAATTTGGTTAGTGCCTTAGCATGTAGGTGAACTAACTAGGATTGTGGCTTGTATCGTGATATTATTCTTGCGTTTGTTTATATCGCGTAGAGTTTATGTTTGTGTATATCATCGTGCAAGATAGTCATTGTACTAATGAGTTGAGACGGCGCGTGCACGTACTAATGACTAGCTACCATTATTACGAGTGCAAATCGTGTCTAACAAGTGATGTACGATGAGTGTTAAGCAAGATGGGGCGGCGTTGTGTGTGGTTTATTTGCGTTTCGTTGTTTAATCGGTTTGCGTTCTTTAGAATGACGAAGAGAAGCGGGACTTCAACTGGAGAATGAAATGACGATGATGAGATGACGACTAGGATCGAAGCCGCGGTTAAGGAGCGGATGAGTGCGCTCTGAGAAGAGTTCGAAAGAGGGTTTCTCAAACCTCGAGGTGATGTTGAAAAGGAGTTTAGTTACAAGAACTTTAGAGTGACTAAACCTCCCATGCACTACGGAGATCCCAATCTATTAGTGAGTACCGGTTGGATCTCGGATGTCGAAGGGTGCTTTCGTACGAGTGAATGTCCTCCGGACTAGAAAACGAGACTCACTACTAGTTTGTTGCGGGGCAATGCCAAGAATTGGTTGGATGGTAAGATTGATATCGTTGGTGAAGAACCATTCATGAGGTTATCGTGGGACAATTTTAAGAAGGAATTCTTTGAGGAGTTCCGAACACAAGCCGATTTGATGCGGATGCGTGATGAGTTGCGGAGTTTGCGACAAGGGTCTATGGACCTAAATACTCTTAGGGCTACCTTTTTGTCTAAGACTTGATTTTTCCCCAAGTATAATAATAACGATAAGATGTTGATGGAGGACTTCCTTAACACTTTGAATGATGATTTGCGTGGGAAAATTAGCATTGGGCAAGTGGACTCTTTTGCTAAGTTATTTGTCGTGCTAAGAGTTTCGAATCGTATACTCTTACGATGGTTGGTGATACTTCGGGTAAGAGAATGGTTAACTCGTATGGCGCTCCGAGCAAGCGAGCTAAAAGTGCAGTTGGGAGTACGAGTAGTATGAGGAAAGGGACGTCGGGTTCTTGTACGTCTAGATGCTTTAATTTTGGTGAAACGGGTCACAAATTTTGGAAGTGCCCGGAATCGAAAAGTAATGACGTCGTATGTTTCTATTGCCGTAATGAAGGGCATCGCATGGCGAAGTGTCCCGAGCTAGCAGCGAAGGGCGTCGCGAGAAGGCGTTCAGGTACTTGTAATGTGGTATTCGTAATTTGTACATTTTGTTATAGCATGCGGTGTGCGTGTAAGCTTTAGCTAAACTTTGTTCTCCGTTGGAGATAATTTGTAGCGAACGGTCAGTTTACGTTTGCATTTTCGCGTTGCACTTGATAGAGTGTGTGGTTAATGTGTTTTGCCTTGACTCTAATGTGTGAGTGTTTTGTTGTTTAGGCATTTGTGGGTACCAGGGTCGTTAAGCTCTCTCGAGTGAGACCCATATGACATTAGATACGATAGTGTCCTAGTGAGTAGAGCGATTACGCGTATATGTATAAGATATAATTGTTCGCGGTGGTATGGTTAGTGTTATCCGTCAGGATTCACTATGGT
Source organism: Rutidosis leptorrhynchoides (assembly GCF_046630445.1). Lineage (NCBI taxonomy): Eukaryota > Viridiplantae > Streptophyta > Magnoliopsida > Asterales > Asteraceae > Rutidosis > Rutidosis leptorrhynchoides. The sequence continues at coordinate 129,844,080 of NC_092337.1, forward strand.
GTAGTAGGGCACGATGTTACACTACTCGTTGCGATTGAGGCCAAAAGAGCGTGTGTTGATGCTTAGTGTATTTATTTGTGTGCTATGGTATGAACCAAAGAGTCGGTAGTGCCATAACATGTGTGAATGTGCTATGTTGTAAACCAAAGAGCCGGTAGCATCATGGCATGTGTGTTATAGTGTGAACCAAATATCCAATAGCACCTTAGCGTGAGTTTGTTAGAGTGTGAACCAAAGAGCCGGTAGCACTTTAGCGTGAGTATGACTCAAGTTATGATGTGAGCCAAAGAGCCGGTAGCATCATGACAAATGCGTATGGTGTGAAACAAAGAGCCGGTAGCACCATGATGTGAGTATGGTTAACCATAATATGTGTGTGTGTGTGTGTGTGGGCGTGTTAGGTGGGTTTAAGTTCGTGAGTTCGATACCACCTAGGGGTTAGTGTTACAGGGCGCGTGTACACTTTCGGTCATTGTGCAAGTACCGTTTCCTTGTGTGCGCATGTTATTGGGTTAGTGTGTACCGGGTGTTTTATCACCATGTGAGGGTACGTGACGTATGATCGTCTTATCAAGAGTGTTGTGTTTTAATGCTCATTGTGAGTGAGGTGGCGAGTGACATCCTGGTGTAAGGATCCGCTCTTCGTTGGCCACTTGATCTAGTGTGGTGAGTGATCCCAAGAGATTTCACTCTTCGTTGACCATGATTGCAGTTTGATGTGTGTGTGGTGAGTGTTGTTCAATCTTCGTCGTCCACTTTTGTGTGTGAGTTATGTGGTTAGTATTGTTCACTCTTTGTCGACCACTTTTTCATGTGTGCATGCGTGGTACTAGCATTTTGGGAGGCGCTTACGTCGGCCATGTACGTGTGCGAGTAGAGTCATGGTTGTTGACTAGCTTTGATGTGTGGAAAGTAACCGTGTTAATGGTTATGACGAAGTTGGAAGGGTGTAAGTCTTGGTGATCCCAAGCATCTCCTTAGTGTTGGGTGTAGGGAAAATCGGCTAGATGTGCGGCCTAGGTGGATTGTGACTACCGGGTGTCGCTAGAATGTTGTTGGCATTGAGCCGTAAGGTTAGTTAGACTTTTGTGACTTCGAGTAGTCAGGCGACGTGTGACACTGGGTGTAGACCCCGTAAGGGTCAAGTGCTTAGTCTCGGTGGTAGTAGTGGGAGATTACATAACACTGCGTCAGGTGCCTCCTTATACCTGCTAGTATGTTTGACTCCGATGGTGTGATTACTTTGTACTTGGGTACCAGGGTGAAACCCGAAGATACAACTGTGATTGGTTGTGGTGTTTAGCTGGCGTTAGCGTTTTGATCGATTTGAAAGGTCGAGGTTCGAGTACCTTGTAGTAAGTCCGTAGAGGATTGGTGTGTATGACCAACATTGAGACCGTCATGTGTAGTGAGGAATATTGAAATTCTGCGGGATGTTATCATCTTGGCGGTGATAGTGTGGGGTTAGAACACTAAGTGGGGGAGTATGTACCCGGAGGGTACGGTGTTGTCTCGGTTTGGTAGGCGTGTTCGAGAAATTTACCGAAGGTTGTCCCGTTTAGTGAGCAGTCGCGGGACGTAGAGTGTTGATTTGTACTGTCTCGTGTAGATATATGTTAGTGTTGAGCGCGTTGAGAATGAGTTCTCTAGAGTATTGAGGACTTGTATGCACGAGAAGTTACAAGATCATCCTTAATGAACGGTTGAAGCAATGTTCACAGGGTAATGGTGACGAGTTGTGAGTGGTGTAAGGTTGCGTGTCGGTTGGAGTAACTGAAGAGCTTGCGGGAAATTCCTTCACCGTGTGCGTGGTGCGGATGACCCAGTTGGATTGTCAGTTGGCGATAGAACTCTATATAGTGAGTTAGGGTGCGCCAAGAAGTCGTGGGGGATTTTTGTGTGGTTGAAACGTTGCATGGCTAGAAAGTGGGATCGATAGGATACAATGGCGGCATCAAAGGGGTCCTGGGTTGTGTGAGAACACGAAAAATTGAGGAAGGCGTATCTTCGGTGTTCATAATGAGGTTTAGATCGCGAGGACGCGATCTAGTTAAGTGGGGGAGAGTTGTAACACCCTAAATTTTTATACATCAGAAAGTGTCGCCAGAAAGTGTCACCAGGAAGTGTCCTTAGAAAGTGTCAGGAAAAGTCTACCTATACTTATGCATTTTTCAGATTTTACATCAGAATCAGAATCTGACAGTTTCAATCCCTGAGTTCATTCAGTTGAAAAGCGCGCCGCGCAAAACCTGCTGGCAGACTAGATTCGTGATTTTAACAATTTTAAACTGACCCAATGCTTATCCTATCCTCATTTCACCTCTTTTCACAGACTTACATCTAGAGAGAGAGAAAGAGCTTAGAGAGAGAGAGAGAGCTTGATTTGGAGAAGAAGAAGTCAGATTCTCACCAAAGTTTGAGTGTTAAAGTTGTTCATCTCGTTCCTAGCTACATTTTGGTAGTGGTGGTAAGCTCTAACTCCGAATTTTATTATTTATGTTTATTGTTCAAATTGGGGTTTTGAACTTGTAAGTTCTTGAGAAAACCCACATAGCTCTTTAATGGAGGTTTGGAGCTAGTAATCGGGTTTAGTATTGTTGTTGGAGGATATTGGGTTGGTTGATGAATTAATCATGTTTGTGACTTGTAAATTGGGTATAATCACTAGTTTTAGTGATTATGGAAGTGTTGGAACCCATTTGGGTGTATTTGGAAGACTAATTTTGAAATGGGTCAAATTAGGGTTTATGTGTCAATTTGGGTAAGACAAGTGTTTAACACTTATGATTTGGTTTAATTGGAGTATTAGGACCATTTTCACTAGTGTTAGTGATTATTGAAAAATATGGGCACGGTTTGTGCTTAGAAGTGCATTTGGGTCAAAATTGCACTAATTGTCAATTTGGGTTCGTTTGTAATCCACCCTTATTGTGTTGTTTGTTATGTGAAAAATGGAATAGGTACATTCCGTTGGCGTTTGCGGATTTGGCTTTACATTCATAAAGGCTACAAGGTAATTGTAAATATATTATATGCGTATGTATGCATAGGATGGGTGCGGGTGGGGTAGAGTGATCCTTGGGCGTTCGGGTTCACTTTACATGTACGTGAGATGATGGACTCTATAAGTCTTGAATTCACATGTCACGTTTGTGCGTTTTGGGTTACCACCATTAGGGTAGTGAATCTCTGGCGTTACGGTATCACAACGACAAGTAGGTCATCCCCGTTGATGTTGATGTTGCTGTCGTGGATGAGACGTGTTGGGATGGTGAATCTTGTGTAGTTCCGATTCACGATGGCGTGTGTAGTTCCGACATCCCCATTTGTGTTGTTATGACTTAGGGTGTGCGTCTTGTGTAGTTAAGATCCACTCGGGCATGTGTAGTTCCACCGACCCTATAGTTGTTTAGTCGAGGTATGAATCTTGTGTAGTTCGGCCATCCTCAGTTGTAGTCGGGAGGAAGGTAGTGAATCTTGCGGAGTTCAGATTCACTTAGGCATGTGTAGTTCGGCTGATAATGCTAAAAAGGAACATATATTTAGTATCAATATCCTTCCAATATGTAAAGCTTTTAGTTACTATTGTTCTATTTTTATGTAATAATCGTTTAAATAAATAAGTGCGAAGATTTGAAGAATGACCAAAAAGCTCAAATGTACAAAATATAATTCAAGTGGTTCAATTTATTGATAAGAAACGCCTAAAAATGACAAGAGTACAAGCCGCGAGACGCAAAGTACAAGATATCTAAGCGTACGAAATGGTGTTCGAAAATTCGGAACTGAGACATAAACCGAGCATCAACGCGCGAGTCAACGGAGCTAAAATTACAAGTCAACTATGCACAAGAATATTATATAATATATATGAATATTATATAATATATATATAATTATATAAATTATATATATTATATATATTTATTAATTATGTCGACAAGCAAATGGCCAAAAATTGGTCAGCTAGAATCCGAAGCTCCGCACTCGCGGAGCTGTAAGGCACAAAAGTACCGCACTCGGGGAGCCCACTATTTCAGAATCTGCCGATAAAAGTCCATGAGTTCATCCGATGAAAACTGATACTGCTAAAAATGAACATATATTTCATAGCATTATTCCTCAAGAAAGACAAGCTTTTAGTTGCAACTGTTCTATTTACAAGTGATATTCGTTTAAATAATAAAAGGTGAAGACAAAAGACAGATTCGACGAATTGAAGACGCAAACGACCAAAAAGCTCAAAAGTACAAAATACAATCAATGAGGTTCCAATTATTGATAAGAAACGTCTCAAAATTACAAGAGTACAAGATTCAAAACGCAAAGTACAAGATATTAAATTGTACGCAAGGACGTTCGAAAATCCGGAACCGGGACCAGAGTCAACTCTCAACGCTCGACGCAACGGACTAAAAATTACAAGTCAACTATGCATATGAATATAATATAATATATAATTAATTCTTAAAATTAATATATATATTATATTATATTTATAAAACGTCGGCACAAGGAAACAAGCAACATGTGAGCTCTCCCAGCTGGCCATGCGATCGCATGGCCAGGAAGAAGAAAGTCCATGCGATCGCATGGCATGAAAAGTCAGGCCACATCTCCTATAAATTCGCAGTTTGGTGCACCACAAAAACATATCTTTCTCTTCTCCATTCATACGTAATATTTATATTTATAATTTATATTTTAATTTTAATTTTAATTATAATTCTAATAATAAGGGTATGTTAGCGAATGCTGTAAGGGTGTAAGTCGAAATTCTGTCCGTGTAACGCTACGCTATTTTTAATCATTGTAAGTTATGTTCAACCTTTTTAATTTAATGTCTCGTAGCTAAGTTATTATTATGCTTATTTAATCCGAAGTAATCATGATGTTGGGCTAATTACTAAAATTGGGTAATTGGGTAATTGGGCTTTGTACCATAATTGGGGTTTGAACAAAAGAACGACACTTGTGGAAATTAGACTATGGGCTATTAATGGGCTTTATATTTGTTTAACTAAATGATAGTTTGTTAATGTTAATATAAAGATTTACAATTGGGCGTCCCTATAAATAACCATTTACACTTGATCGGACACGATGGGCGGGGTATTTATATGTACAAATAATCGTTCATTTAACCGGACACGGGAATGGATTAATAGCCACTAGAATTATTAAAACAGGGGTGAAATTATGTACAAGGACAATTGGCATAATTGATAACAAAGTATTAAAACCTTGGGTTACACTCAGTCGACATCCTGGTGTAATTATTAAACAAAGTATTAAAATCTTGTTACAGTTTAAGTCCCCAATTAGTTGGAATATTTAAACTTCGGGTATAAGGATAATTTGACGATGACACTCGCACTTTATATTTATGACTGATGGACTGTTATGGACAAAAACCATACGGACATATTAAATAATCCAGGACAAAGGACAATTAACCCATGGGCATAAAACTAAAATCAACACGTCAAACATCATGATTACGGAAGTTTAAATAAGCATAATTCTTTTATTTCATATTTAATTTCCTTTATTTTATATTTAATTGCACTTCTAATTATCGCATTTTTATTATTGTATTTAATTGCACTTTTAATTATCGTACTTTTTAATTATCGCAAGTTTATTTTATCACACTTTTATTATTCGCAATTTCATTATCGTTATTTACTTTACGCTTTAAATTAAGTCTTTTATTTATTTAATATTTTACATTTTGTTTTAACTGCAACTAAAGTTTTTAAAATCGACAAACCTGTCATTAAACGGTAAAAACCCCCCTTTATAATAATAATATTACTTAAATATACATTTGTATTTTTATAAAAGTAAACTAATATAGCGTTAAGCTTTGTTTAAAGATTTTCCCTGTGGAACGATGATAATGCTAAAAACGAACATATATTTCATAGCATTATTCCTCAAGAAAGACAAGCTTTTAGTTGCAATTGTTCTATTTACAAGTGATATTCGTTTAAATAATAAAAGGTGAAGACAAAAGACAGATTCGACGAATTGAAGACGCAAACGACCAAAAAGCTCAAAAGTACAAAAGACAATAAAAAAGGTTCCAATTATTGACAAGAAACGTCTCGAAATTACAAGAGTACAAGATTCAAAACGCAAAGTACAAGATATTAAATTGTACGCAAGGACGTTCGAAAATCCGGAACCGGGACATGAGTCAACTCTCAACGCTCGACGCAACGGACTAAAAATTACAAGTTAACTATGTATATAAATATAATATAATATATAATTAATTATATTAATTATATATATATTATATTTATAAATAAATCGTCGGCAAGAAAGACTCCAAAAGCTGGTGAGCTGTATTTTCAATCTCCGCGACTCGCGGAGTTTGAAGGCCAAAAATGCCGCGAGTCGCGGAGCCCCAAGTTTTGAAAGTCCCTATAAAAGCAACCGAATTCTGAGCATTTTTTCATCATCTTTTTCTTCTTCTCTCATAATACTACGTAAATATTTATATTTATATTTTAATTTTAATTTTAATTATAATTCTAATAATAAGGGTATGTTAGCGAATGTTGTAAGGGTGTAAGTCAAAATTCTGTCCGTGTAACGCTACGCTATTTTTAATCATTGTAAGTTATGTTCAACCTTTTTACATTAATGTCTCGTAGCTAAGTTATTATTATGCTTATTTAATCCGAAGTAATCATGATGTTGGGCTAATTACTAAAATTGGGTAATTGGGCTTTGTACCATAATTGGGGTTTGGACAAAAGAACGACACTTGTGGAAATTAGACTATGAGCTATTAATGGGTTTTATATTAACTAAACAATACCTTGTTAATTTAATATACAAACTTATAATTTGACGTATCTATATATAACCACATACGCTTGACTGGGTACGGTGGGCGGGATATCTATAAATACCAATAATTATTCATTTTACCGGACACAGAACTGGATTAATAGTTAATAGACTTGTTGAAACAGGGGTGAATTACATTCAAGGGTAATTGGTGTAATTGTTAACAAAGTAGTAAAACCTTGGTTTACACGCAGTCGATAACCTGGTGTATTCATTAAACAAAGTATTAAAACCTTGTTACAATTCGAATCCCCAATTAGTTGGAATATTTGACTTCGGGAATAAGAATAATTTGACGAAGGCTTTCGCTCTTTATATTTATGACTGATGGACTATTATGGACAAATCCGTATGGACATATTAAATAATCCAGGACAAAGGACAATTAACCCATGGGCATAAAACTAAAATCAACACGTCAAACATCATGATTACGGAAGTTTAAATAAGCATAATTCTTTTATTTCATATTTAATTTCCTTTATTTTATATTTAATTGCACTTCTAATTATCGCATTTTTATTTATTGTTCTTGTATTTAATTGCACTTTTAATTATCGTACTTTTTAATTATCGCAAGTTTATTTTATCGCACTTTTATTATTCGCAATTTCATTATCGTTATTTACTTTATGCTTTAATTTAAGTCTTGTATTTATTTTTAATATTTTACATTTAGTTTTAACTGCGAAACATTTACTTTATGCTTTAATTTAAGTCTTTAAAATTAATAGTATTTTATATACACCTCGCGAAACATCAAGTTATTTTTGGCGCCGCTGCCGGGGAACTCCCTTAAAAGCCGAAAGCGCAACGCTAATATAAAAAAAAAAAGATTTTTAGTTTACTTTTATTAAAATTCGTTTTTATAAAAATACGTTTTAAATATTCGAAAATATAAAAAGAAAAACAAAAATTTATATATTTTTAAGAGTTTGTTAAAAGTTTTATAAGTTTTTTTATTTTTATTTTAGTTTACAAAAATATAAGTTTTATTTAAATATCTTTTATTTATATAAAAACAGAAAATTAGAAAACATAAAAAAAAAAAACGCGTCGATTTAAAACTGTGCCAGAGTTGAATTTTGAAACCCCGCGAGTCGCGGGGTTTGCTGCATCGAATACCGCAAGTCGCGGAGATAACCTGACACGCCGACAGAACCCTAATCAGGCATTAATTACGAATTATTATTATAATTATTAATATAAAACCCTAATTAGGTTTTAATTAAATATGTATTTTAGTTTTTATTAATATTTTGTTTAATTAGTTTAATTAAATTGTAAAATTAATAGTTTTATAAAATAAATAATATAAAAATAATATTTTTATAAAAATTGTACTTTTTACAACTTTTTGTATATTTTTATATTTTGTCCCTTTTCAATCGTTTTAGGGTAATATTTGTATTTTTAGCTCATATTTAGTTTTAAACTTAGTTTTTTTTACCATAGTTATTTTTATTTCTATATTTTTAGGCTTTGCCGTAAAATCCCTTAAGTGCTTTTTCTTTAGACTAAGATTTAGGTGCTTTAGAATTTTGTGACGCCTTTTTAAGTTTTAGTTTCTTTTTAAGTTATTTCCATTTGGGATATAGTTTTTCCTGTAAGCTTTAATATTTTTAGACACCTTTTCCTATGTATCAATTATCATTCCAATTAGTAATCTCAATTTGCGATTATAATTTTAAGTTAGTTGTAGTAATAAGGTTAGGTTAGTCAAGTATTTTTAAGTTTTATAAGTTTCTTTTATTTTTCCGTCACCTTTTATTTTTCAACCATTTTTCTTTTTCGACCTTTTTCGACGAGCTCTTTTTCTTTCTTATTTCTCGCTATTCTAGTTTTTAGGACATAGATTTTTATTCTACTTCTTATCTAAATTTCTTAAAATTACGAAAATTTATTTTAAGTGGTTAAATTGATAGACATCAAAATTTTCTGATTCGTAGTAATAGTTGGATTTGTACGTGGACCGGGTTATTGGAGCCAAACAGTCCTCAATTATATTGAGACCAAACGAATCCTGCCCCTCTGCTGCATCTTTTGGCTATTCGAAACGTGGTTAAAATCAGAAAAGTCTATTGATTGGATAACTTATTATAATTTTTCTTTCCTTTTAAAAACTAATAGGATATTCAGTGAATGCACCGAGCAAGACGTTCACCACCTTTTGTACGTTCACCACCTGTAACTAGATCAAGACATTTAGCAAATATTACTGCCGTTGATTTTTCTTTAGAATCGTCATCCAGTCAACCAAGTACTTCAGTTCAAATTTCCGATAATCCATTTTTTGAACCCGACCTCACAATTGAGAATCCGAAGAATATTCAGGAACGATTCGTAGATCCTGAACCACTAAACTTTCCTCCGGAACCACCAATCATTCAAACAGAGATTGTTGAGGAATGAACCATTAAATCAGAATCCTCTAGTGATTCCGATTCAACAAATTCAATTATGGAGAATCTGGAACCTTTAAGTATGGAAGACCGAATGAGAGCTAAACGCACTGGCCAAGGTCACGCAATTACTCATCCAGACATTAATGCGCCAGATTATGAAATCAAAGGACAAATTCTACACATGGTGACTAATCAATGCCAATTTAGTGGTGCACCGAAGGAAGATCCAAATGAACATCTACGTACCTTTAATAGGATCTGCACACTATTTAAAATCCGAGAAGTGGAGGATGAACAGATATATCTCATGTTATTTCCCTGGACTTTAAAGGGAGAAGCCAAAGATTGGTTGGAATCGTTACCTGAAGGGGCGATTGATACATGGGATGTTTTAGTTGAAAAATTTCTTAAACAATTCTTTCCTGCATCTAAAGCCGTAAGACTTCAAGCAGAAATTGTTACGTTTACACAAAAGCCGAATGAAACTCTATATGAGGCATGGACAAGATATGGAAAATTGTTAAGAGGATGTCCACAACATGGTTTAGACACCTGTCAAATAGTACAAATATTCTACCAAGGATGCGACATCACTACAAGAAAAGACATAGATATAGCAGCTGGTGGTTCTGTTATGAAGAAAACCGAAACTGATGCTTACAAAATTATTGATAACACTGCTTCCCACTCACATGAGTGGCACCAAGAAAAAGATATCGTTAGATCATCTAAAGCAGCTAGAGCCGATTCTAGCCATGACTTAGATTCCATCTCCGCAAAGATAGATGCTGTGGAGAGACGAATGGAAAAGATGACTAAAGATATTCACTCAATACGAATTAGTTGTGAGCAGTGTGGAGGACCGCATTTGACAAAAGATTGTCTCAGTATTGAATTAACAATGGAACAAAGAGAGAATATTTCATACATAAACCAAAGGCCTGGAAATAATTATCAGAATAATTATCAACCGCCAAGACCGATTTACAATCAAAACCAGAGTTATAACCGAAATATTCCATACAACAACCAACAAGGTCCTAGCAATCAACAAGTATCCAATAATAATTACAATCAGCAAAGACCTAATTTTCAAAACAAACCACCACAACGAACCGATGATAAAAAGCCGAATTTAGAAGATATGATGACGAAGCTAGTTGAAACTCAAACGCAGTTTTTCACATCTCAAAAACAAACTAATGAACAAAATGCTCAAGCATTTAGAAATCAACAAGCTTCTATTCAAAATCTGGAACAAGAAGTAAGTAACCTAGCAAGGTTAATAGGTGAAAGAAAACCGGGAAGTCTACCTAGTGATACAAATGCTAACCCCCGGAATGAAACATATAAAAAGCTATTACCACAAGAAGTGGTACAACACTTAAACCACCTGAAATACCTGTAACTTCTGATGAAGCTATTCCTACTCCACAAGAACCACAACCTGATCAAGATAAGGAAAAAGAACCGGTAGTTGAAAAGGTTAATGAAGATAACACAGTTAAGGCTAAACCTTATGTTAAACCATACCAACCACCACTTCCTTACCCGAGTAAAATGAAGAAAGAGAAACTTGAAGCCGAGCAATCCAAATTCTTGGATATGTTTAAACAGATAAATGTAAATCTTCCTTTCATTGATGTGATTTTAGGAATGCCTAGATATGCTAAATTCTTGAAAGATCTAATTTCAAATAGAAAGAAAATGGAAGAACTCTCGGCTGTTACCATGAATGCTAATTGTTCAGCAGTGCTGTTGAATAAGATACCAGAAAAACTATCTGATCCAGGAAGTTTCACAATTCCATGTTTTCTGGGTAGTCTTAGTTCAATAGAAGCATTGGCAGACTTAGGTGCTAGTATAAATCTAATGCCGTATTCACTATACGCTAAACTAGACCTTGGAGAATTGAAACCAACCAGAATAAGCATACAACTAGCCGATAGATCAATAAAATATCCTAGAGGGATAATGGAGAAAATGCTAGTTAAAGTTGGTACTTTAGTATTTCCAGTAGATTTTGTTGTTTTGGACATGGAAGAAGATTCTCAAGTTCCTCTCATATTAGGAAGACCATTTTTAAACACGGCTAAAGCAATGATAGACGTGTTCGGTAAGAAATTGACCCTAAGTATAGAGGATGAGAGTGTTACCTTTTCAGTTGATAGAGCAATGCAACAACCACAATCTGCAGATGATACATGTTATTATATTTAAACTATAGATGCACATGCAGAATTATTAGAAGAATTTCCAAAATTACAAGGAACAGGAGAATGTTCTTTAGGAGAAGGTAATGAACCAATTGATGAAGCTGAAATGTTAGCTACACTTATAGCTAATGGATATGAACCAACAACAGAAGAAATTCAAATGCTAAAAGAAGAAGACAGATATCGATACAAATCATCGATAGAAGAACCTCCGAAATTAGAGTTAAAGCCATTTCCAAACCATTTGGAATACGCTTATTTACATGGTGAATCTGAATTACCTGTAATAATATCGTCTTCTCTTACTGAAAATGAGAAATCACACCTCATTTCTGTGTTGAAAGCTCATAAACCAGCCATTGCATGGAAGATTCATGATATTAAAGGAATAAGTCCTTCGTATTGCACACATAAAATCCTTATGGAAGAAGGTCATAAAACGTATGTGCAACGCCAATGAAGACTAAATCCTAATATGCAAGATGTAGTTCAGAAAGAGATTATTAAACTGCTAGACGCAGGTTTAATTTATCCAATCTCTGATAGTCCATGGGTAAGCCCAGTTCAATGCGTGCCTAAGAAGGGTGGCATGACTGTCATTACAAATGAGAAAAATGAGCTTATTCCTACTAGGACTGTAACAGGATGGCGTGTATGTATTGATTATAGAAAATTAAATGACGCCACCAGAAAAGATCACTTTCCCTTACCTTTCATAGATCAAATGTTGGAAAGATTAGCCGGAAATAGTTACTATTGTTTTCTAGATGGATTTTCCGGATATTTTCAAATTCCAATAGCACCCGGAAATAGTTACTATTGTTTTGCTTACAAACGCATGCCATTTGGACTTTGCAACGCCCCTGCAACCTTTCAAAGGTGTATGATGGCGATTTTTCATGACATGATAGAAGAATGCATGGAAGTATTCATGGATGACTTTTCAGTCTTCGGTGATACATTTGAATCATGTCTAGCTAATCTTGAACGAATGCTAATTAGATGCAAAAAATCAAATCTAGTACTTAATTGGGAGAAATGCCATTTCATGGTTAAAGAAGGCATCGTTCTTGGTCATAAAATTTCAAAAGAAGGAATTGAAGTGGATAGAGCTAAAGTAGATGTAATTGCTAAACTTCCACATCCCACCAATGTTAGAGGAGTTAGGAGTTTTCTAGGGCATGCCGGTTTTTACCGACGTTTCATAAAAGATTTTTCTAAAATTACCACTCCTATGAATAAACTCCTAGAAAAGGATGCGCCATTCATCTTTTCAGATGAGTGTATCAAATCTTTTAATATTCTTAAAGAAAAACTAACTAATGCGCCGATCATGATAACACCAAATTGGAATCTACCATTTGAACTAATGTGCGATGCAAGTGATTTTGCAATGGGAGCCGTTTTAGGACAAAGGATTGAAAAACGATTTCAACCTATATATTATGCTAGTAAGACGTTACAAGGAGCACAAACGAACTATACAACTACTGAAAAAGAACTCCTTACTATTGTCTTTTCTTTTGACAAATTTCGTTCATATCTCGTTCTAGCAAAAACGGTGGTCTATACCGACCATTCTGCTCTTAGATACCTATTTTCGAAACAAGATGCTAAACCAAGATTAATCCGTTGGATCTTACTCTTACAAGAGTTTGATATTGAAATCCGAGATAAAAGAGGAGCAGAAAATCTCGCCGCTGATCATCTTTCTCGTCTTAAAAATCCCGAATTAGAAGTTGTAAATGAATTGGCCATACAAGACAACTTTCCTGATGAATATCTATTGAAGATAAATTATAAAGAAATCCCATGGTTTGCAGACTATGCAAACTATTTAGTATGTGGATTCCTTAAAAAAGGATTATCATACCAAAGACGAAAGAAATTCTTCAGTGATATAAAACACTATTTTTGGGAAGATCCACATCTGTTTAAAAGTTATCCAGATGGAATAAAACGCCGATGTGTATTTGGAGATGAAGCTAGTAAAATATTAAACCATTGTCACACAGGACCAACAGGAGGGCATTATGGGCCTCAACTAACAGCAAGAAAAGTTTATGATGCTGGATTCTATTGGCCTACAATTTACAAAGACGCACACCTTCTTTGCAAATCCTGTGATGCTTGTCAAAGGGCCGGAAAAATAAGTCAACGTGATGAAATGCCACAAAATGTCATCCAAGTATGTGAAGTATTTGACATTTGGGGTATTGACTTTATGGGTCCATTTCCAAAATCTCATAATAATCTATATATACTCGTAGCCATTGATTATGTATCTAAATGGGCGGAAGCACAAGCTCTCCCAACTAACGATGCACGAGTTGTAGTCAATTTTTTAAAACGTCTTTTTGCAAGGTTTGGAACACCGAAAGCTTTAATAAGTGATCGGGGTACTCATTTCTGTAATAATCAACTTGAGAAAGTTCTTAAAAGATATGGAGTAACTCATAAAATCTCCACCGCATATCATCCACAAACAAGTGGACAAGTTGAAAATACCAACCGAGCTTTAAAACGTATTCTAGAGAAAACCGTAGGAACAAATCCGAAGGAATGGTCCATTAAATTGGAGGATGCACTCTGGGCTTTTAGAACAGCCTACAAAACTCCAATTGGAACCACACCTTTTAGACTTGTTTATGGAAAAGCATGTCATCTTCCAGTAGAAATTGAACACAAAGCATTTTGGGCATTGAAGACATGTAATCTTGATTTACATGAAGCTGGACGTCTACGATTAAGTCAACTAAACGAATTAGAAGAATTAAGACATGAAGCATACGAAAATTCGTTAATCTATAAAGAAAGAACGAAGAAATGGCATGATAAAAGAATCAGAAGTTCAAAAGAATTTAAAGAAGGAGACAGAGTTCTTCTTTTCAATTCACGATTCAAGCTATTTCCTGGAAAATTGAAATCAAGATGGTCTGGACCATTCATAGTCAAAAGAATTTTCCCATACGGAACGATAGAATTAATAAATTCAAATGGAATTGAATTTAAAGTTAATGGTCACAGAGTTAAACATTACATACATGGTCCGATGGAAGTTGACAATTGATGTTATGCGAGGTGTATATAAAATAGTTATTAATTTTAGCAGGAAATACTATTAAATACGATACAATTTTACACAAGATATTTATTTATTTATAGAATGGATATACTTAAACCTTGCTACAACACTTATAGGCAGTGTACCTAATCGTACAGTAGTGTAGTTTTTAGTAAGTCCGGTTCGTTCCACAGGGAAATCTTTAAACAAAGCTCAACGCTATATTAATTTACTTTTATAAAAATACAAATATATATTTAAGTAATATTATTATTATAAAGGGGGGGTTTTTACCGTTTAATGACCGGTTTGTCGATTTTAAAACTTTTAGTCGCAGTTAAAACCTAATGTAAAATATTAAATAAATAAAAGACTTAATTTAAAGCGTAAAGTAAATAACGATAATGAAATTGCGAATAATAAAAGTGCGATAAAATCAACTTGCGATAATTAAAAAGTACGATAATTAAAAGTGCGATTAAATAACAATAAATAAAAGTGCGATAATTAGAAGTGCAATTAAATATAAAATAAAGGAAATTAAATATGAAATAAAAGAATTATGCTTATTTAAACTTCCGTAATCATGATGTTTGACGTGTTGATTTTAGTTTTATGCCCATGGGTTAATTGTCCTTTGTCCTGGATTATTTAATATGTCCGTCTGGTTTTTGTCCATAACAGTCCATCAGTCATAAATATAAAGTGCGAGTGTCCTCGTCAAATTATTATTATACCCGAAGTTAAATATTCCAACTAATTGGGGATTCGAATTGTAACAAGGTTTTAATACTTTGTTTAATGAATACACCAGGTTATCGACTGCGTGTAAACCAAGGTTTTACTACTTTGTTAACAATTACACCAATTACCCTTGAATGTAATTTCACCCCTGTTTTAATTATTCTAGTGGCTATTAATCCATTCCCGTGTCCGGTTAAATGAACGATTATTCGTACATATAAATACCCCGCCCATCGTGTCCGATCGAGTGTATATGGTAATTTATAGGGACGCCCAATTGTAAATCTTTATATTAACATTAACAAACTATCATTTAGTTAAACAAATATAAAGCCCATTAATAGCCCATAGTCTAATTTTCACAAGTGTCGTTCTTTTGTCCAAACCCCAATTATGGTACAAAGCCCAATTACCCAATTTTAGTAATTAGCCCAACATCATGATTACTTTGTTTTAAATAAGCATAATAATAACTTAGCTACGAGACATTAATATAAAAAGGTTGAACATAACTTACAATGATTAAAAATAGCGTAGCGTTACACGGACAGAATTTCGACTTACACCCTTACAATATTCGCTAACATACCCTTATTATTAGAATTATAAATAAAATTAAAATATAAATTATAAATATAAATATAAATTTTACGTATGAATGAGGAAGAAAAAGATGATGATTTTGATCAGAATTCGGTTGGCTTTATAGGCAGTTTTCAATTTTGGGGCTCCGCGACTCGCGGCCATTTTGGCCTTCAAACTCCGCGAGTCGCGGAGTTTGAAATTCCAACTCACATCTTGGAGTCTTTCTCTGCCGACGGTTTTTTATATATAAATATAATATATATATAATTAATATAATTAATTATATATTATATTATATTTATATACATAGTTAACTTGTAATTTTTAGTCCGTTGCGTCGAGCGTTAAGAGTTGACTCTGGTCCCGGTTCCGGATTTTCGAACGTCCTTGCGTACAATTTTATATTTTGTACTTTGCGTTTTGAATCTTGTACTCTTGTAATTTCGAGACGTTTCTTATCAATAATTGGAACCTTTTTGATTGTCTTTTGTACTTTTGAGCTTTTTGGTCGTTTGCGTCTTCAATTCGTCGAATCTGTCTTTTGTCTTCACCTTTTATTATTTAAACGAATATCACTTGTAAATAGAACAATTGCAACTAAAAGCTTGTCTTTCTTGAGGAATAATGCTATGAAATATATGTTCGTTTTTAGCATTATCAAATATTCCCACACTTGAGCGTTGCTTGTCCTCAAGCAATATCGTCTTGAAATACTAGAATCACTTCTTTATTCTTCACACTTTGTACATCAGTGATTTCTATACGGCGGTATAAACAATGGTAGTAACGATATGGTTTACAGTCCCACATGACTATAAAAATTTAGATCCATTAAGGAAATTGGATCTTTATGAAAACATTTGATCTTTTGAAAATTAAATCTAGTTTTTTACCCTAGATAAGTTTTCCGGGATAACCCTTTACCGGTGTTTGCAAAATATTTTTGTGGGTTTGGTGGGTTTCAGATTTGAAAATTTTAGCTCAAAACTTGCGGTTTTGTGTCACCCACTTGCTAACCTTGTATTTGGAAAGCAACACGTCCAGTTTACTTGTCCCGTATATTACCTTTCGGTAAACTACCGTCCGGTTGAAAGGAAAGCGTTGAACAAGCAACTGTTAAGGCAATGTCCCCTGACATGCTTTTGATTATGGTCTATAACGTGTCGGACGCAATTTCTATCCTTGGTAGGAGCAATAGTAAAGCTCACCCTTATAATTTTTTTGGTCTGGCACAAGGTCCTGTCTTTGACCACTATGCAACCACCGTTCTTACGGTTGACACCCGATTTGGTTCAAGTGACCTAATGAATTCCAGGTGAATTCCTAGGATTTTACGTTCAATGGTAATGAACGCATTGAAAATAGGGTTTTCAGAAAACAAATCGGTTTGTAATTTTGATCAAAATATTTTCTCGTTTAAGCTCGAGTTTAGATATCATTGAATTCCATGAGTTTGAATTCTCAATCTTTAAGGTCAATCTCTAGGATTGAGTAATATCAGTCTTAAAAGCTGATTTTTAATCTTTAAGGAGATTATCCTTTCTGGGGATCTGATTCATTAGTCTTATCCAGCTAATCTGCATGGTGCCCCCCCATTGTACGAGATAAATCCTTCTCATGGTTAGGATAAATCTGACAACTTGGCGACCCTGTTTAATGCTGAGGTCCGTGGATTTCCTGCTGATTTTAGTGATGACTTTTCTAGATTTTTCGTCAACCTACAGCTGGTCTGGACGACAACTTCATGACCTAGATCAAGAAGCGCGTTTCTTTTTCGGAAGACATTACTTCCTTTTAATGATGGAATTGATTCATCGTGTAGATCCATCTCTTCTTTTCTTTCATCGGGTAAAACAGTTTAGTTTAGTCCAAAGCAAAAGTATTTTCAGTTATTTGTTACAGATATATGTGACATATGTTTAAAATAACTTGGTAAATTTTCCCACACTTGGCTTTTATTTTCCTTTTTATCGTCCTCTATTCCATTTTAAATGAATTTTAACATTTTAGTTTGTTTCTTAATTTATGTCCTTTCCGAGGTAACAATAATTTCGGTGTTAAAACCTAGTTTTATCGTTCATAAATATGTATAAACATGATTTTGAATTCATTTAATTGAAAATTTTGAAAAATTTTACTAGAATTGGGTAGTCAGTATATAAGACTAGGGCTGTTCTTTTTTATCAGAGAGCACTAGATTCTAATACAACTACTGCTTTACTAGTATTTTTAATGGTAACCAAGTGTTTAATATAAAAATTTTAAAATCCGAAAGAATTTAACCCCTTCCCACACTTAAGATCTTGCAATGCCCTCATTTGCAAGAAATCAGTAACAATTTAAATTATTGAGGGTGATTTGTGTGAAAATGATTAAATTTTACCAAAGTTTCCAAATATATTGGGGTTTGTTTGCTGAATGATAAATGGTGCACATCATTTGTTCATTCCGTCTTGTTGTTATTTCACATATATTTTGCATCTTGTCATCAAAATTAGTTGCTTTTGCTGAACTTAATGCCAGTCTTTGAAAATGCGTTGTTTTACCCTGTTGTGTACATAAGATAAACTGCAAACATATATACATATTTTTGAAGTTTGGTATATTACCCCACATTCAAAAATTATTAAAATCTAAGAATAAAAGTTAGATAATTATAAAAAATGATTACAATATTAACAACAGTATTAAATTTATCAATAATTACAAATTACAAAATAAATAAATAAATAAAAAATAATAAGTATACTAAGGATGATATTGGTACCAATAGGGGTTCCAGGCATAACCATAAGTGCTATAGAATGCTTCGGCAGGGTCATACGTAGGATATGGTGGCTGCATCTCTATCGACCAAGGAGGGAAGATGGGTTTCGGTGTAGGAATATAGTTTCTACCTATATGTTGGCAATGAGCTATGATCTGGTTCTGATGAACTTGCCAATCTTCAAATGCTCTCTGTCTAGCATTTTCGTATTCCTGAGAAGCTATAAACCTATGCATTTCTTGCATCTCATTCCCCCCTCCTACATTACCTTGTTGCTGGTTTCTCTCCACCTGTAGATGTCTACCATGGTATCGTACTGCGGCGTTATTTCGCCTCTTCAAAACTTTCGCACCATGGTATACATTTAAACCTATAGTATCGCGGGGTTCCGGCTCTTCTAGTAATAATCCCCCCCGACTTATATCCACACCGAGATATTCACCAATCAAAGTAATAAAAATACCACCTCCTATTATGCTATGTGGTCGCATCCCCCGAACCATAGCTGATAAATAATAACCCACACAATATGGTATACTTACAGCGCTTTGTGGGTCTCGAATACACATATGGTAAAACAAATCCTGTTCATTTACTTTTTCTTTGTTCTTACCCCTTTGTGTAATCGAATTAGCTAAAAACCTATGTATCACTCTTAATTCGGCTCTATCTATATCCAAATAAGAGTAATTTCCCCCTTTGAAACGGTGATGGCTTGTCATTTGACTCCACACACCGTGTGTATCAAAATTTTCATCTATCTTTCTACTGTTTAGTATCAATCCTCTACAATCGGCAGACGCTAACTCCTCAGGCGTATATATACGTAAAGCCTGAGCCATGTCCAGTAAAGACATGTGGCGCATCGAACCGCCTAACAAAAATCTAATAAAAGAACGATCGGTTAAACTAGCTACCCGATCATTCAACTCTATACTACATAACAATTCTTCACACCATACTTTATATACAGGTCTACGTATGGTGAATAAACATATCCAGTCATTAAAAGAAGAATTACCATACCTCTGTACAAGTAATTCCCTAATTGGCCCGGCCAATTCTACAGCTTCTAAGGGTCCCCATTCTATGACCCTCGGTACCTCAACAACCTTAGAATGAAGAGTATGCAAACCCCGTTGATATTTTGGATAATCTATCCAAAGTCTGTCAAATCTCAGGTTCGGGTGCAACTCTTCCAAGTGCATATCAGAAAAGGTCATGACTGGATGAGGTATATCCTGCTTGTAGTAGTTATCCACCTCCTGTTGTTTCAAATTCTCAGCAGGAGCATTGCGGGCTTGGGATGAAGATTCACCCCTTTCATTCTGCAAAACACATCAAACACAATTTTTGTGCATCCAAATATGCGTTAGTGTCAGCAAAATCATCAATCAAAATAATTACAATGACATTATCAATTTATATCAAACTTAAGCTTATTTTCACATTTTTATCAAATCTACACTTTTTCAAATAAGCATATACGAAAATTTTCGCCAAGTTCATAAGCATTCAACTCAAATAACATGTCAAAATAATCATTACTAACAATCAAACAAGTCTCAAATGGCATTATCTTTCAAAAATCAAGTTCATGAATTTTAGACTTGAAAAAGTCCACTTTAATTCTTAAAATCATGTTTAGGCTCAAAGTTTGGATCATTTAACTACCTAGACATGTTACACTACTAATTTTAGCAACAATTCATGACAAAAATCGGCCATAACCTGTTTATATCAAAAAGCCCCAAATTTGCTCAAGAA
Source organism: Rutidosis leptorrhynchoides (assembly GCF_046630445.1). Taxonomy (NCBI): domain Eukaryota; kingdom Viridiplantae; phylum Streptophyta; class Magnoliopsida; order Asterales; family Asteraceae; genus Rutidosis; species Rutidosis leptorrhynchoides. The sequence goes on from NC_092337.1 coordinate 129,864,492, forward strand.
CACAAACCCTAGATTATTCAAAATTTGAAGTTTAAGGCTTCTAATCATGTTAAACAGCATCAATCTAGGTTATACAAGCATAATACATAAACAATTTAAGCATAATTACACTAAAAAGCATCAAAATCAAATTGGGAAAAAATTGCTCAAGAACATCAAATTTTGAATTAAATGGTGTTTAGGTGTAGAAATTTACCGTTTTTCTTGAGTAATTCTTAGATAGCATCCTTCTCAACATGATTTTAGCAAAAGATTTGGTGATTAACGGTTAAAAATTGGGATTTTTGGGGGTGTTTTCGGGTTTTTCGCAGCTATTTTCGCTGTTATTTTTCGCAGTGTTTGAGTTGTGTGGTGCACTGATCAGTTCGGGTGTTTATTATTTTTTTTCTGGGTTTTGATCCCTCCGCGAGTCGCGGAGATTAACCCTCCAAACTCCGCGAGTCGCGGAGTTTGATTTTTTTTTTTTTTTTTTATTAATCATTAACTTATTAAAACAATTAAGTAATTAATTTTAAAATTTTGTTTCCCTTGTTATTTAGGACGAGGTCGTTTCGGATCGATGTCCTAGTCCGTCTCTCGACAAAATTTTAAAATTTGTCTTTTTGTAGCGATTGTTTTAAAAGCTAAGATTTTTGGGTTTTTTCAATGTTTTTGGCATACTTTAATTCAATAAGATTAAAAATAATGATAATAAAAGTTCTCGTCCCTCCCTCGGGTAAAGCAATTTCGGTTCAAAGACCTAGTCTTCAACTTACGACAAATTTTTAAAAATCATATTTTTAACTTAATGAGATAAAGTAAATTTTTGTTTTTAAATTCACACAACTTAAATATAAAATTCAAAATTAATATTAAAAATTCACACCAAACTTAATTTAAAAATTTAAAAATTCATATCAAACTTATATTAATTTTTCAAATATTTACAATTTTAAATATATTGTTTTTACAAAGTTTACAATATTAATTTAAGATTTAAATATTAATTTTAAAAACATGGTAAAAAATAAATTTAAAAATCTTTTTGTCTTTTTATCCCACTTTAATCAATCAAATATTATCAAAAATATGCGCCCCTCTTTTCGGTAAAGTAATTTCGGTTCCAAGACCTAATTTAACTCATGACGAATTTTTGAAATATTTTGGGTTGATTGATTAAAGATATTTATACCTTAAGAATAAACGTTAAATTTCGCAGTGATGTAATAAATTTTTGAATGATATCAATAATTTCGGTCGCCAAACCTAATTTTATTTAATACCAATTTAATACTTTTTAGCGAACAAATTAGCGTTTATTATCAAAAGGTTAAAAATAAAAATAAAAACTAAAAACTGTACAGACATACCTGTGAAATAGATTTCTTAGTTATATGATCTATTCCATTCATAAGATAGTTGGTTTAATTGATTTTCCATGCATAGGCATAACCTCGAGCATTCAGTATCTTTTCTTCTAAACATATGAACGGTCCGTCTCTGCATAAAGTAACAAATTCGGTATTTGAATAGGTTTGATTATTTGAACATTTACCTCCATGTGACCATTTTCCGCATTTGTGACATCGTTCTAGGTGTCGTGCTCTTCTTTTCGCTGCGGATTTTGATTTTCCTTTACCAAATTGTAACTTATTATCTTCGCATCTGGATTCTTTTCTAACTCCGTCCATTCTTTCTCTGATTACTGATACTATTTCACTCGGTAGTATGTCATTATTTCTTTTAGTGATCAAAGCGTGTAGCATTAGACCATGGTTTAGTTCACAGGCAGTCTTCATTTTGTAAAAACCTAAAAAAATAAAAATTCAGAATGGGGGGAGAAGACTAGTTCTTTAGGGTCTGCTAGGGAAAGACCATTCGGGTTCCATTTTCGAGAACTACACGAAAACAGACAATCTAACTCTAACAGAAATACATATTATCCTTTAAAGACTTGATTCTCCCCACACTTAGTTAGCTGTGGTGTCGAAATTGTGATTAACTTCGTTGTCGACTTCCATCGGACCATGTATGTAATGTTTAACTCTGTGACCATTAACTTTAAATTCCATCCCATTTGAATTTATTAATTCTATCGTTCCGTATGGGAAAACTCTTTTGACTATGAATGGTCCTGACCATCTTGATTTCAATTTTCCAGGAAATAGCTTGAATCGTGAATTGAAAAGAAGAACTCTGTCTCCTTCTTTAAATTCTTTTGAATTTCTGATTCTTTTATCATGCCATTTCTTCGTTCTTTCTTTATAGATTAACGAATTATCGTATGCTTCATGTCTTAATTCTTCTAATTCGTTTAGTTGACTTAATCGTAGACGTCCAGCTTCATGTAAATCAAGATTACATGTCTTCAAAGCCCAAAATGCTTTGTGTTCAATTTCTACTGGAAGATGACATGCTTTTCCATAAACAAGTCTAAAAGGTGTAGTTCCAATTGGAGTTTTGTAGGCTGTTCTAAAAGCCCAGAGTGCATCCTCCAATTTAATGGACCATTCCTTCGGATTTGATCCTACGGTTTTCTCTAGAATACGTTTTAAAGCTCGGTTGGTATTTTCAACTTGTCCACTTGTTTGTGGATGATATGCGGTGGAGATTTTATGAGTTACTCCATATCTTTTAAGAACTTTCTCAAGTTGATTATTACAGAAATGAGTACCCCGATCACTTATTAAAGCTTTCGGTGTTCCAAACCTTGCAAAAAGACGTTTTAAAAAGTTGACTACAACTCGTGCATCGTTAGTTGGGAGAGCTTGTGCTTCCGCCCATTTAGATACATAATCAATGGCTACGAGTATATATTGATTATTATGAGATTTTGGAAATGGACCCATAAAGTCAATACCCCAAATGTCAAATAATTCACATACTTGGATGACATTTTGTGGCATTTCATCACGTTGACTTATTTTTCCGGCCCTTTGACATGCATCACAGGATTTGCAAAGAAGGTGTGCGTCTTTGTAAATTGTAGGCCAATAGAATCCAGCTTCATAAACTTTTCTTGCTGTTAGTTGAGGCCCATAATGCCCTCCTGTTGGTCCTGTGTGACAATGGTTTAAAATTTTACTAGCTTCATCTCCAAATACACATCGGCGTATTATTCCATCGGGACAACTTTTAAACAGATGTGGATCTTCCCAGAAATAGTGTTTTATATCACTGAAGAATTTCTTTCGTCTTTGGTACGATAATCCTTTTTCAAGGAATCCACAAACTAAGTAGTTTGCATAGTCTGCAAACCATGGGATTTCTTTATAATCTATCTTCAATAGATATTCATCAGGAAAGTTGTCTTGTATGGCCGATTCATTTAGAACTTCTAATTCGGGATTTTCAAGACGAGAAAGATGATCAGCGGCGAGATTTTCTGCTCCTCTTTTATCTCGGATTTCAATATCAAACTCTTGTAAGAGTAAGATCCAACGGATTAATCTTGGTTTAGCATCTTGTTTTGAAAATAGGTATCTAAGAGCAGAATGGTCCGTATAGACCACCGTTTTTGCTAGAACGAGATATGATCGAAATTTGTCAAAAGCAAAGACAATAGTAAGGAGTTCTTTTTCCGTAGTTGTATAGTTTGTTTGTGCTCCTTGTAATGTCTTACTAGCATAATATATAGGTTGAAATCGTTTTTCAATCCTTTGTCCTAAAACGGCTCCCATTGCAAAATCACTTGCATCACACATTAGTTCAAATGGTAGATTCCAATTTGGTGTTATCATGATTGGTGCATTAGTGAGTTTCTCTTTAAGAATATTAAAAGATTTGATACACTCATCTGAAAAGATGAATGGAGCATCCTTTTCTTGGAGTTTATTCATAGGAGTGGCAATTTTAGAAAAATCTTTTATAAAACGTCGGTAAAAACTGGCATGCCCTAGAAAACTCCTAACTCCTCTAACATTGGTGGGATGTGGAAGTTTAGCAATTACATCTACTTTAGCTCTATCCACTTCAATTCCTTCTTTTGAAATTTTATGTCCAAGAACGATGCCTTCTTTAACCATGAAATGGCATTTCTCCCAATTAAGTACTAGATTTGATTGTTCGCATCTAATTAGCATTCGTTCCAGATTAACTAGACATGATTTAAATGTATCACCGAAGACTGAAAAGTCATCCATGAATACTTCCATGCATTCTTCTATCATGTCGTGAAAAATCGCCATCATACACCTTTGAAAGGTTGCAGGGGCGTTACAAAGTCCAAATGGCATTCTTTTGTAAGCAAAAGTACCATAAGGGCACGTGAATGTGGTTTTCTCTTGGTCCTCGGGTGCTATTGGAATTTGAAAATATCCGGAAAATCCATCTAGAAAACAATAGTAACTATTTCCGGCTAATCTTTCCAACATTTGATCTATGAAAGGTAAGGGAAAGTGATCTTTTCTGGTGGCGTCATTTAATTTTCTATAATCAATACATACACGCCATCCTGTTACAGTCCTAGTAGGAATAAGCTCATTTTTCTCATTTGTGATGACAGTCATGCCACCCTTCTTAGGTACGCATTGAACTGGGCTTACCCATGGACTATCGGAAATTGGATATATCAAACCTGCATCTAGCAGTTTAATAATCTCTTTCTTAACTACATCTTGCATATTAGGATTTAGTCTTCGTTGGCGTTGCACATACGTTTTATGACCTTCTTCCATAAGGATTTTATGTGTGCAATACGAAGGACTTATTCCTTTAATATCATGAATCTTCCATGCAATGGCTGGTTTATGAGCTTTCAACACAGAAATGAGTTGTGATTTCTCATTTTCAGTAAGAGAAGACGATATTATTACAGGTAATTCAGATTCACCATGTAAATAAGCGTATTCCAAATGGTTTGGAAGTGGCTTTAACTCTAATTTCGGAGGTTCTTCTATCGATGATTTATATCGATATCTGTCTTCTTCTTTTAGCATTTGAATTTCTTCTGTTGTTGGTTCATATCCATTAGCTATAAGTGTAGCTAACATTTCAGCTTCATCAATTGGTTCATTACCTTCTCCTAAAGAACATTCTCCTGTTCCTCGTAATTCTGGAAATTCTTCTAATAATTCTGCATGTGCATCTATAGTTTGAATATAATAACATGTATCATCTGCAGATTGTGGTTGTTGCATTGCTCTATCAACTGAAAAGGTAACACTCTCATCCTCTATACTTAGGGTCAGTTTCTTACCGAACACGTCTATCATTGCTTTAGCCGTGTTTAAGAATGGTCTTCCTAATATGAGAGGAACTTGAGAATCTTCTTCCATGTCCAAAACAACAAAATCTACTGGAAATACTAAAGTACCAACTTTAACTAGCATGTTCTCCATTATCCCTCTAGGATATTTTATTGATCTATCGGCTAGTTGTATGCTTATTCTGGTTGGTTTCAATTCTCCAAGGTCTAGTTTAGCGTATAGTGAATACGGCATTAGATTTATACTAGCACCTAAGTCTGCCAATGCTTCTATTGAACTAAGACTACCCAGAAAACATGGAATTGTGAAACTTCCTGGATCAGATAGTTTTTCTGGTATCTTATTCAACAGCACTGCTGAACAATTAGCATTCATAGTAACAGCCGAGAGTTCTTCCATTTTCTTTCTATTTGTGATTAGATCTTTCAAGAATTTAGCATATCTTGGCATTCCTGAAATCACATCAATGAAAGGAAGATTTACATTTATCTGTTTAAACATATCCAAGAATTTGGATTGCTCGGCTTAAAGTTTTTCTTTCTTCATTTTACTCGGGTAAGGAAGTGGTGGTTGGTATGGTTTAACATAAGGTTTATCCTTAACTGTGTTATCTTCATTAACCTTTTCAACTACCGGTTCTTTTTCCTTATCTTGGTCAGGTTGTGGTTCTTGTGGAGTAGGAATAGTTTCATCAGAAGTTACAGGTATTTCAGGTGGTTTAAGTGTTGTACCACTTCTTGTGGTAATAGCTTTAGCTGTTTCATTCCGGGGGTTAGCATTTGTATCGCTCGGTAAACTTCCCGGTTTTCTTTCACCTATTAACCTTGCTAGGTTACTTACTTCTTGTTCCAGATTTTGAATAGAAGCTTGTTGATTTCTAAATGCTTGAGCATTTTGTTCATTGGTTTGTTTCTGAGATGTGAAAAACTGCGTTTGAGTTTCAACTAGCTTCGTCATCATATCTTCTAAATTCGGCTTTTTATCATCGGTTTGTTGTGGTGGTTTGTTTTGAAAATTAGGTCTTTGCTGATTGTAAGTATTATTGGATACTTGTTGATTGCTAGGACCTTGTTGGTTGTTGTATGGAATATTTCGGTTATAATTCTGGTTTTGATTGTAAATCGGTCTTGGCGGTTGATAATTATTCTGATAATTATTTCCAGGCCTTTGGTTTATGTATGAAATATTCTCTCTTTGTTCCATTGTTAATTCAATACTGAGACAATCTTTTGTCAAATGTGGTCCTCCACACTGCTCACAACTAATTCGTATTGAGTGAATATCCTTAGTCATCTTTTCCATTCGTCTCTCCACAGCATCTATCTTTGCGGAAATGGAATCTAAGTCATGGCTAGAATCGGCTCTAGCTGCTTTAGATGATCTAATGATGTCTTTTTCTTGGTGCCACTCATGTGAGTGGGAAGCAGTGTTATCAATAATTTTGTAAGCATCAATTTCGGTTTTCTTCATAATAGAACCACCAGCTGCTATATCTATGTCTTTCCTTGTAGTGATGTCGCATCCTTGGTAGAATATTTGTACTATTTGACAGGTGTCTAAACCATGTTGCGGACATCCTCTTAATAACTTTCCATATCTTGTCCACGCCTCATATAGAGTTTCATTTGGCTTCTGTGTGAACGTAACAATTTCTGCTTGAAGTCTTACGGCTTTAGATGCAGGAAAGAATTGTTTAAGAAATTTGTCAACTAAAACGTCCCATGTATCGATCGTCCCTTCAGGTAACGATTCTAACCAATCTTTGGCTTCTCCTTTTAAAGTCCAGGGAAATAACATGAGATATATCTGTTCATCCTCCACTTCTCGGATTTTAAATAGTGTGCAGATCCTATTAAAGGTACGTAGATGTTCATTTGGATCTTCCTTCGGCGCACCACTAAATTGGCATTGATTAGTCACCATGTGTAGAATTTGTCCTTTGATTTCATAATCTGGCGCATTAATGTCTGGATGAGTAATTGCGTGACCTTGGCCAGTGCGTTTAGCTCTCATTCGGTCTTCCATACTTAGAGGTTCTAGATTCTCCATAATTGAATTTGTTGAATCGGAATCACTAGAGGATTCAGATTTAATGGTTCGTTCCTCAACAATCTCTGTTTGAATGATTGGTGGTTTCGGAGGAAAGTTTAATGGTTCAGGATCTATGAACCGTTCCTGAATATTCTCTGGATTCTCAATTGTGAGGTTGGGTTCAAAAAATGGATTATCGGAAATTTGAACTGAAGTACTTGGTTGACTAGATGACGATTCTAAAGAAAAATCAACGGCGGTTATATTTGCTAAATGTCTTGATCTAGTTACAGGTGGTGAACGTATAAAAGGTGGTGAACGTCTTGCTCGGTGCATTCACTGAATATCCGATTAGTTTTTAAAAGGAAAGAAAAATTATAATAAGTTATCCAATTAATAGACTTTTCTGATTTTGCCCACGTTTCGAATAGCCAAAAGATACAGCAGAGGGGCAGGATTCGTTTGGTCTCAATATAATTGAGGACTGTTTGGCTCCAATAACCCGGTCCACGTACAAATCCAACTATTACTACGAACCAGAAAATTTTGATGTCTATCAATTTAACCACTTAAAATAAATTTTCGTAATTTTAAGAAATTTAGATAAGAAGTAGAAAAAATTCTAAGTCCTAAAAACTAGAATGGCGAGAAATAAGAGAGAAAAAGAGTTCGTCGCAAAAGGTCGAAAAAGAAAAAATGGTTGAAAAATAAAAGGTGACGGAAAAATAAAAGAAACTTATAAAAACTTAAAAATACTTAACTAACCTAACCTTATTACTACAACAAACTTAAAATTATAATCGCAAATTGAAATTACTAATTGGAATGACAATTGGTACATAGTAAAAGGTCTAAAAATATTAAAGCTTACAAGGAAAAACTAAATCCCAAATGGAAATAACTTAAAAAGAAACTAAAACTTAAAAAGGCGTCGCAAAATTCTAAAGCACCTAAATCTTAGTCTAAAGAAAAAGCACTTAAGGAATTCTACGGCAAAGCCTAAAAATCTAGGAGTAAAAATAACTATGGCAAAAACTAAGTTTAAAATTAAATATGAGCTAAAAATACAAATATTACGCTACAATGATTAAAAATGGACAAAATATAAAAATATACAAAAAGTTGTAATAAGTACAATTTTTATAAAAATATTATTTTTATATTATTTATTTAATAAAACTACTAATTTTACAAATTAATTAAACTAATTAATACTAAATAAAACAAATTAAATAAAAAGTAAATCTTAAAATAAAACTAATAATAATAATAATAATAATTAGGTTTAAATAATAATAATAATTAATTAAAACCCGTAATTAATGCTGGTTTAGGGTTTTTTTCGCCTGTCAGAAAGGCTCCGCGAGTCGCGGCATTTATTGCATCAAACCCCGCGAGTCGCGGGGTTCCAGAATTCAGCTGACAGGTTTGAATTTTTACGCGTTTTTCTTTATTTATTTTTTTTATTTTCTGTTTTCTGTTTTTAAATAAATAAAAGATTTTAAAATAAAACTTATATTTTTATAAACTAAAATAAAAATAAAGAAACTTATAAAACTTAAATATTTAACAAAATCTTAAAAATACATATATTTTTGTTTTTCTTTTTATATTTTTAAATAATTAAAACGTATTTTTACAAAAACAAATTTTAATAAAAGTTAAAAAATCTTTTTTTTTATTTATATATTTTAGCGTTGCGTTTCCGGCTTTTAAGATAAGTTCCCCGGCAGCGGCGCCAAAAATACTTGATGTTATGCGAGGTGTATATAAAATAGTTATTAATTTTAGCAGGAAATACTATTAAATACGATACAATTTTACACAAGATATTTATTTATTTATAGAATGGATATACTTAAACCTTGCTACAACACTTATAGGCAGTGTACCTAATCGTACAGTAGTGTAGTTTTTAGTAAGTCCGGTTCGTTCCACAGGAAAATCTTTAAACAAAGCTCAACGCTATATTAATTTACTTTTATAAAAATACAAATATATATTTAAGTAATATTATTATTATAAAGGGGGGGTTTTTACCGTTTAATGACCAGTTTGTCGATTTTAAAACTTTTAGTCGCAGTTAAAACCTAATGTAAAATATTAAATAAATAAAAGACTTAATTTAAAGCGTAAAGTAAATAACGATAATGAAATTGCGAATAATAAAAGTGCGATAAAATCAACTTGCGATAATTAAAAAGTACGATAATTAAAAGTGCGATTAAATAACAATAAATAAAAGTGCGATAATTAGAAGTGCAATTAAATATAAAATAAAGGAAATTAAATATGAAATAAAAGAATTATGCTTATTTAAACTTCCGTAATCATGATGTTTGACGTGTTGATTTTAGTTTTATGCCCATGGGTTAATTGTCCTTTGTCCTGGATTATTTAATATGTCCGTCTGGTTTTTGTCCATAACAGTCCATCAGTCATAAATATAAAGTGCGAGTGTCCTCGTCAAATTATTATTATACCCGAAGTTAAATATTCCAACTAATTGGGGATTCGAATTGTAACAAGGTTTTAATACTTTGTTTAATGAATACACCAGGTTATCGACTGCGTGTAAACCAAGGTTTTACTACTTTGTTAACAATTACACCAATTACCCTTGAATGTAATTTCACCCCTGTTTTAATTATTCTAGTGGCTATTAATCCATTCCCGTGTCCGGTTAAATGAACGATTATTCGTACATATAAATACCCGGCCCATCGTGTCCGATCGAGTGTATATGGTAATTTATAGGGACGCCCAATTGTAAATCTTTATATTAACATTAACAAACTATCATTTAGTTAAACAAATATAAAGCCCATTAATAGCCCATAGTCTAATTTTCACAAGTGTCGTTCTTTTGTCCAAACCCCAATTATGGTACAAAGCCCAATTACCCAATTTTAGTAATTAGCCCAACATCATGATTACTTCGTTTAAAATAAGCATAATAATAACTTAGCTACGAGACATTAATATAAAAAGGTTGAACATAACTTACAATGATTAAAAATAGCGTAGCGTTACACGGACAGAATTTCGACTTACACCCTTACAATATTCGCTAACATACCCTTATTATTAGAATTATAATTAAAATTAAAATATAAATTATAAATATAAATATAAATTTTACGTATGAATGAGGAAGAAAAAGATGATGATTTTGATCAGAATTCGGTTGGCTTTATAGGCAGTTTTCAATTTTGGGGCTCCGCGACTCGCGGCCATTTTGGCCTTCAAACTCCGCGAGTCGCGGAGTTTGAAATTCCAGCTCACATCTTGGAGTCTTTCTCTGCCGACGGTTTTTATATATAAATATAATATATATATAATTAATATAATTAATTATATATTATATTATATTTATATACATAGTTAACTTGTAATTTTTAGTCCGTTGCGTCGAGCGTTAAGAGTTGACTCTGGTCCCGGTTCCGGATTTTCGAACGTCCTTGCGTACAATTTTATATTTTGTACTTTGCGTTTTGAATCTTGTACTCTTGTAATTTCGAGACGTTTCTTATCAATAATTGGAACCTTTTTGATTGCCTTTTGTACTTTTGAGCTTTTTGGTCGTTTGCGTCTTCAATTCGTCGAATCTGTCTTTTGTCTTCACCTTTTATTATTTAAACGAATATCACTTGTAAATAGAACAATTGCAACTAAAAGCTTGTCTTTCTTGAGGAATAATGCTATGAAATATATGTTCGTTTTTAGCATTATCAACAATGAAGTTAATCATAATTTCACCACCCAAGAAAACCTTCAAAATGAAAACATAAATATGTTATCAACAACATATGAAAAATCAAAAGTGGAATATAGGGAGGATTCAAATTTGAGTGATGAAGAAGAATTCCTATACAAACCTCCCATTCCAAGAAACGAAGAAAAATGTGAACAAGAAATTCAAATAGAAATGAAAGAATCAAGGAAAGAACACCCGAAAAAAGTTTACAAACCAACTCGACTTACTAAAGCAGGAGACCCGGGTGAATTTATCATTTCTTGCTTACTTAATGATGGTGCTGTATATAATGGACTCGCAGATTTAGGAGCAAGTGAAAATATTATGCCTCTTTCCTTATACAAAAGATTAGGCATGGGTAAATTAAAACCAACCAAAATAGGTGTTCAATCATTTGACCAAACCATTAAACACCCGGTTTGAATAGCAAATAATTTACTTGTTAACTTGGGAAGTTTGACCTTTGTTGCAAACTTCATAGTGATTAATATGGAGGAAAACCTTGATGTTCCTCTAATTCTAGGTCGCCCATTTTTAGCAACCACCGAGGCATTCATTGATGTAAGAGAAGGTAGAATGACACTTAGGGATGGTGATACAACGATCACCTTTGTGAACCGAAAGTTTAGATCTCCACAAACCAAAACTGTTAGGCCAATAAAAATGCATAAGTGTGGGGAAGATGAAGAAACACTTAATGATGATCCAATCACAAAGAATGCCGTTGATGATACGAAATTAGATGAACCCATTTTTAACAGTTCAACGAAGAAACTTTATAAACGGATTCACGATGCTAAGATTAAAGGAAACTTTAAATTATATAACCGATTAATATCCAATTTATCGTCAAAAGAAAAGGCAATGTTAGTTGAATTTGTGAAAGTTACGGAGGAAATCAACAAATGGATTGAAGTAAAAGTCAAAGATATACAAGTTGTTGATGATTCAATTGAAAATAATGTTAATCACAATTTCGATACCACAGCTGAATAAGTGTGGGGAGAATCAAGTCTTTAAAGGATAATATATATTTCTGTTAGAGTTAGATTGTCTGTTTTCGTGTAGTTCTCGAAAATGGAACCCGAATGGTCTTTCCCTAGCAACCCTAAAGAACTAGTCTTCTCCCTCCATTCAGAATTTTTATTTTTTTAGGAAATGAAGACTGCCTGTGAACTAAACCATGGTCTAATGCTACACGCTTTGATCACTAAACGTAATAATGACATACTACCGAGTAAAATAGTATCAGTAATCAGAGAAAGAATGGACGGAGTTAGAAAAGAATCCAGATGCGAAGATAATAAGTTACAATTTGGTAAAGGAAAATCAAAATCCGTAACAAAAAGAAGAGCACGACACCTAGAAAGATGTCACAAATGCGGAAAATGGTCACATGGAGGTAAATGTTCAAATAATCAAACCTATTCAAACACCGAATTTGTTACTTTATGCAGAGACGGACCGTTCATATGTTTAGAAGAAAAGACACTGAATGCTCGAGGTTACGCCTATGTAGTTATGGAAAACCAATTAAACCGACTATCTTATGAATGGGATAGATCATATAACTAAGAAATCTATTTCACAGGTAAGTCTGTACAGTTTTTATTTTATTTTTTTATTTTTAACCTTTTGATAATAAACGCTAATTTGTTCGCTATAAAGTATTAAATTGGTATTGAATAAAATTAGGTTTGGCGACCGAAATTATTGATATCATACAAAAATTTATTACATCACTGCGAAATTTAACGTTTATTCTTAAGGTATAAATATCTTTAATCAATCAACCCAAAATATTTCAAAAATTCGTCATGAGTTAAATTAGGTTTTGGAACCGAAATTACTTTATCGAAAAGAGGGGCGCATATTTTTGATAATATTTGATTGATTAAAGTGGGATAAAAAGCCAAAAAGATTTTTAATTTTATTTTTACCATATTTTTAAAATTAATATTTAAATCTTAAATTAATATTGTAAACTTTGTAATAACAATATTTTTAAAATTGTAAATATTTAAAAAATTAATATAAGTTTGGTATGAATTTATAATATGAATTTTTAAATTAAGTTTGATGAAATTTTTTAATTTTTAAAAAATATAAATTTTATTTTTATGCATTTTAAATTTTAAGTTTGGTGTGAATTTTTAATATTAATTTTGAATTTTATATTTAAATTGTCTGAATTTAAAAAACAAAAATTTACTTTATCTCATTAAGTTAAAAATATGATTTTTAAAATTCGTCGTAAGTTGAAGACTAGGTCGTTGAACCGAAATTGCTTTACCCGAGAGAGGGACGAGAACTTTTATTATCATTATTTTTAATCTTATTGAATTAAAGTATGCCAAAACATTAAAAAACCCAAAAATCTTAGCTTTTAAAACAATCGCTACAAAAAGACAAATTTTAAAATTTTGTCGAAGGACGGACTAGGACATCGATTCGAAACGACCTCGTCCTAAATAACAAGGAAACAAAATTTTAAAATTAATTACTTAATTGTTTTATAAGTTAAAGATTATAAAAAAAAAAAAATAGCAAACTCCGCGACTCGCGGAGTTTGAAGGGTCCAAACACCGCGAGTCGCGGGAGGATCGAAATACAGAAAAAAATAAAACGCTAAGAACTGATCAGTCCACACTACCACCAACAAATACTGCGAAGAACACAGCGAAAAACCCTCGAAAATACACGAAAAAACACCCCCAAAATCACAATTTTTAACCGTTAATCACCAAATCTTTTACTAAAATCATGTTGAGAAGGATGCTATCAAGGAATTACTCAAGAAAAACGGTAAATTTCTACACCTAAACACCATTTAATCCGAAATTAGTGTTCTTGAGCAATTTTTTCCCCAATTTGATTTTGATGCTTTTTAGTGTAATTATGCTTAAATTGTTTATGTATTATGCTTGTATAACCTAGATTGATGCTGTTTAACATGATTAGAAGCCTTAAACTTCAAATTTTGAGTAATCTAGGGTTTGTGTTCTTGAGCAAATTTGGGGCTTTTTGATATAAACAGGTTATGGCCGATTTTTGTCATGAATTGTTGTTAAATTAAGTAGTGTAACATGTTTAGGTAGTTAAATGATCCAAAATTTGAGCCTAAACATGATTTTGAGAATTAAAGTGGACTTTTTCAAGTCTAAAATTCATGAACTTGATTTTTGAAAGATAATGCCATTTGAAACTTGTTTAATTGCTAGTAATGATTATTTTGACATGTTATTTGAGTTGAATGCTTATGAACTTGGCGAACATTTTCGTATATGCTTATTTGAAAAAGTGTAGATTTGATGAAAATATGAAAATAAACTTAAGTTTGATATAAATTGATCATGTCATTGTAATTTTTTTGATTGATGATTTTGCTGACACTAATGCATATTTGGATGCACAAAAATTGTGTTTGATGTGTTTTGCAGACTGAAAGGGGTGAATCTTCATCCCAAGCTCGCAATGCTCCTGCTGAGAATGCGGAACAACAGGAGGTGGATAACTACTACAAGCAGGATATACCTCATCCAGTCATGACCTTTTCTGATATGCACTTGGAAGAGTTGCACCCGAACCTGAGATTTGACAGACTTTGGATAGATTATCCAAAATACCAAAGGGGTTTACATACTCTTCATTCTAAGGTTGTTGAGGTACCGAGGGTCATAGAATGGGGACCCTTAGAAGCTGTAGAATTGGCCGGGCCAATTAGGGAATTACTTGTACAGAGGTATGGTAATTCTACTTTTAATGACTGGGTACGTTTATTCACCATGCGTAGACCTGTATATAAAGTATGGTGTGAAGAATTGTTATGTAGTATAGAATTAAATGATCGGGTAGCTAGTTTAACCGACAGATCATTTATTAGATTTTTGTTAGGAGGTTCGATGCGCCACATGTCTTTACTAGACATGGCTCAGGCTTTACGTATATATACGCCTGAGGAGTTAGCATCTGCCGATTGTAGAGGGTTGATACTAAACGGTAGAAAGATAGATGAAAATTTTGATACACACGGTGTGTGGAGTCAAATGACAAGCCATCACCGTTTTAAAGGGGGAAATTACTCTTATTTGGATATAGATAGAGCCGAATTAAGAGTGATTTATAGGTTTTTAGCTAATTCGATTACACAAAGAGGTAAGAACAAGGAAAAGGTAAATGAACAGGATTTATTTTACCATATGTGTATTCGAGACCCACAAAGCGCTGTAAGTATACCTTATTGTGTGGGTTATTATTTATCAGCTTTGGTTAGGAGGATGCGACCGCATAACATAATAGGAGGTGGTATTTTTATTACTTTGATTGGTGAATATCTCGGTGTGGATATAAGTCGGGGGGGATTATTAGTAGAAGAACCAGAACCCCGCGATACTATAGGTTTAAATGTATACCATGGTGCGAAAGTTTTGAAGAGGCGAAATAACGCCGCAGTACAATACCATGGTAGACATCCACAGGTTGAGAGAAACCAACAGCAAGGTAATGTAGGAGGGGGAAATGAAATGCAAGAAATGCAAAGTTTTATAGCTTCAATGGAGTACGAAAATGCTAGACAGAGAGCATTTGAAGATTGGCAAGTTCATCAGAACCAAATCATAGCTCATTGCCAACATATAGGTAGAAACAATATTCCTACACCAAAACCCATCTTCCCTCCCTGGTCTATAGAGATGCAACCACCGTATCCTACGTATAACCCTGCCGAAGCATTCTATAGCACCTATGGTTATGCCTGGAACCCCTATTGGTACCAGTATCATCCCTAGTCTACTTAGTTTTATTTATTTTGTAATTTGTAATATTGATACATTTAATACTTATGTTAATATTGTAATAGTTTTTATAATTTTCTAACTTTTATTCCTAGATTTTAATAATTTTTGAATGTGGGGTAATATACCAAACTTCAAAAATATGTATATATGTTTGCAGTTTATCTTATGCACACAACAGGGTAAAACAACGCATTTTCAAAGACTGGCATTAAGTTCAGCAAAAGCAACTAATTTTGACGACAAGATGCAAAATATATGTGAAATAACAACAAGACGGAATGAACAAATGATGTGCACCATTTATCATTCAGCAAACAAACGCCAATATATTTGGAAACTTTGGTAAAAATTTAATCATTTTCACACAAATCACCCTCAATAATTTAAATTGTTACTGATTTCTTGCAAATGAGGGCATTGCAAGATCTTAAGTGTGGGAAGGGCTTATTCTTTCGGATTTTAAAATTTTTACTTTATACACTTGGTTACCATTAGAAATACTAGTAAAGTAGTAGTTGTATTAGAATCTAGTGCTCTCTGATAATAAAGAACAGCCCTAGTCTTATATACTGACTACCCAATTCTAGTAAAATTTTTAAAAATTTTCAATTAAATGAACTCAAAATCATGTTTATACATATTTATGAACGATAAAACTAGGTTTTAACACCGAAATTATTGTTACCTCGGAAAGGACATAAATTGAGAAACAAACCAAAATGTTAAAATTCATTTAAAATGGAATAGAGGACGATAAAAAGGAAAATAAAAGCCAAGTGTGAGAAAATTTACCAAGTTATCTTAAACATATGTCACATATATCTGTAACAAATAACTGAAAATACTTTTGCTTTGGACTAAACTAAACTATTTTACCCGATGAAAGAAAAGAAAGATGGATCTACACGATGAATCAATTCCATCATTAAAAGGAAGTAAAGTCTTCCGAAAAAGACACGCGCTTCTTGATTTAGGTCATGAAGTTGTCGTCCAGACCAGCTGTAGGTTGACGAAAAATCTAGAAAAGTCATCACTAAAATCAGCAGGAAATCCACGGACCTCAGCATTAAACAGGGTCGCCAAGTGGTCAGATTTATCCTAACCATGAGAAGGATTTATCTCGTAAAATGGGGGGCACCATGCAAATTAGCTGGATAAGACTAATGAATCAGATCCCCAGAAAGGATAATCTCCTTAAAGATTAAAAATCAGCTTTTAAGCCTGATATAACTCAATCCTTGAGATTGACCTTAAAGATTGAGAATTACAAACTCATGAAATTCAATGATATCTAAACTCGAGTTTGAACGAGAAAATATTTTGATCAAAATTATAAACCGATTTGTTTTCTGAAAACCCTATTTTCAATGCGTTCATTACCATTGAACGTAAAATCCTAGGAATTCACTTGGAATTCATTAGGTCACCTGAACTAAATCGGGTGTCAGCCGTAAGAACGGTGGTTGCATAGCATGGTCAAAGACAGGACCTTGTGCCAGACCGAAAAATTATAAGGGTGAGCTTTACTATTGCTCCTACAAAGGATAGTAATTGCGTCCGACACGTTATAGACCATAATTAAAAGCATGTCAGGGGACATTGCCTTAACAGTTGCTTGTTCAACGCTTTCCTTTACAACCGGACGGTAGTTTACCGAAAGGTAATATACGGGACAAGTAAACTGGACGTGTTGCTTTCCAAATACAAGGTTAGCAAGTGGGTGACACAAAACCGCAAGTTTTGAGCTAAAATTTTCAAATCTAAAACCCACCAAACCCACAAAAATATTTTGCAAACACCGGTAAAGGATTATTCCGGAAAACTTATCTAGGGTAAAAACTAGATTTAATTTTCAAAAGATCAAATGTTTTCATAAAGATCCAATTTCCTTAATGGATCTAAATTTTTATAGTCATGTGGGACTGTAAACCATATCGTTACTACCATTGTTTATACCACCGTATAGAAATCACTGATGTACAAAGTGTGAAGAATAAAGAAGTGATTCTAGTATTTCAAGACGATATTGCTTGAGGACAAGCAACGCTTAAGTGTGGGAATATTTGATAATGCTAAAAACGAACATATATTTCATAGCATTATTCCTCAAGAAAGACAAGCTTTTAGTTGCAATTGTTCTATTTACAAGTGATATTCGTTTAAATAATAAAAGGTGAAGACAAAAGACAGATTCGATGAATTGAAGACGCAAACGACCAAAAAGCTCAAAAGTACAAAAGACAATAAAAAAGGTTCCAATTATTGACAAGAAACGTCTCGAAATTACAAGAGTACAAGATTCAAAACGCAAAGTACAAGATATTAAATTGTACGCAAGGACGTTCGAAAATCCGGAACCGGGACATGAGTCAACTCTCAACGCTCGACGCAACGGACTAAAAATTACAAGTTAACTATGTATATAAATATAATATAATATATAATTAATTATATTAATTATATATATATTATATTTATAAATAAATCGTCGGCAAGAAATACTCCAAAAGCTGGTGAGCTGTATTTTCAATCTCCGCGACTCGCGGAGTTTGAAGGCCAAAAATGCCGCGAGTCGCGGAGCCCCAAGTTTTGAAAGTCCCTATAAAAGCAACCGAATTCTGAGCATTTTTTCATCATCTTTTTCTTCTTCTCTCATAATACTACGTAAATATTTATATTTATATTTTAATTTTAATTTTAATTTTAATTATAATTCTAATAATAAGGGTATGTTAGCGAATGTTGTAAGGGTGTAAGTCGAAATTCTGTCCATGTAACGCTACGCTATTTTTAATCATTGTAAGTTATGTTCAACCTTTTTACATTAATGTCTCGTAGCTAAGTTATTATTATGCTTATTTAATCCTAAGTAATCATGATGTTGGGCTAATTACTAAAATTGGGTAATTGGGCTTTGTACCATAATTGGGGTTTGGACAAAAGAACGACACTTGTGGAAATTAGACTATGAGCTATTAATGGGTTTTATATTAACTAAACAATACCTTGTTAATTTAATATACAAACTTATAATTTGACGTATCTATATATAACCACATACGCTTGACTGGGTACGGTGGGCGGGATATCTATAAATACCAATAATTATTCATTTTACCGGACACGGAACTGGATTAATAGTTAATAGACTTGTTGAAACAGGGGTGAATTACATTCAAGGGTAATTGGTGTAATTGTTAACAAAGTAGTAAAACCTTGGTTTACACGCAGTCGATAACCTGGTGTATTCATTAAACAAAGTATTAAAACCTTGTTACAATTCGAATCCCCAATTAGTTGGAATATTTGACTTCGGGAATAAGAATAATTTGACGAAGGCTTTCACTCTTTATATTTATGACTGATGGACTATTATGGACAAATCCGTATGGACATATTAAATAATCCAGGACAAAGGACAATTAACCCATGGGCATAAAACTAAAATCAACACGTCAAACATCATGATTACGGAAGTTTAAATAAGCATAATTCTTTTATTTCATATTTAATTTCCTTTATTTTATATTTAATTGCACTTCTAATTATCGCATATTTATTTATTGTTATTGTATTTAATTGCACTTTTAATTATCGTACTTTTTAATTATCGCAAGTTTATTTTATCGCACTTTTATTATTCGCAATTTCATTATCGTTATTTACTTTATGCTTTAATTTAAGTCTTGTATTTATTTTTAATATTTTACATTTAGTTTTAACTGCGACTAAAGTTTTAAAATCGACAAACCGGTCATTAAACTGTAAAAACCCCCCTTTATAATAATAATATTACTTATATATATATTTGTATTTTTATAAAAGTAAACTAATATAGCGTTAAGCTTTGTTTAAAAAGATTCCCTGTGGAACGAACCGGACTTACTAAAAACTACACTACTGTACGATTAGGTACACTGCCTATAAGTGTTGTAGCAAGGTTTAAGTATATCCATTCTATAAATAAATAAATATCTTGTGTAAAATTGTATCGTATTTAATAGTATTTTCCTGCTAAAATTAATAGTATTTTATATACACCTCGCGAAACATCAAACGAACCGGACTTACTAAAAACTACACTACTGTACGATTAGGTACACTGCCTATAAGTGTTGTAGCAAGGTTTAAGTATATCCATTCTATAAATAAATAAATATCTTGTGTAAAATTGTATCGTATTTAATAGTATTTCCTTGTAAAATTTAATAGTATTTTATACCCCTTAGCTTTAACATCAAAAACACATCTTTTTCTTTTCTGTTTCTCTGATTCTCAATCTATATATATATATATATATATATATATATATATATATATATATATATATATATATATATATATATATATATATATATATATATATTATAATTATAATTTTAATTTAAGTTAATTTTAATAATAAAGTTATGGTTTAGTTGGGTTATTGTAAGAAATATTTTACGGGTTTTAAGTCAAAACTCTGTCCGTGTAACGCTACGCGATAAATAATCACTGTAAGCTATGTTCTTTCTTTTTAAATTAATGTATCGTAACTAAGTTTTTATTATGCTTATTTGAGCCGAAGTAATCGTAATGTTTGACTAAATATTAAAAACGGGGTTATTGGATTTTGTACCATAATTCGGGTTTGGACAAAAGACCGATACTTGTGGACATTGGACTATTGACTATTAATAGGTGGGGGTATTGTCTAATTGAATGACAACTCATTGGAACCTGTCGAACCTATCTTTAAATTAGTTAATCTAATAATTATAAAAATGATTACGAATTCCTATTTAGTGATGTTTATACGACATCGTTTACAATTATTTAATTAATCAATTGGATTGGGTAATTGAGTATTCATTTTAGCCAAGTGGATAAATTAACATATCATGGACTAATTAAAACAGGAGTGAATTACTTACAAGGATAATTGGTGTAATTGTTAATAAAGTATTAAAACCTTGGATTATACGCAGTCGATAACCTGTTGTAATCATTAAACAAAGTATTAAAACCTTGTTACAGTTCGAATCCCTAATTAGTTGGAATATTTGACTTCGAGAATAAGGTTAATTTTACGAGCATTTTATAATTATGACCGATGGACTATTATGGACAAAAACCAGATAGGTATCAAATAAATCCAGGATAAAGGACAATTAACCCAGATAAATAAATTAAAATCAAAACGTCAAACATCATGATTACGGAAGTTTAAATAAGCATAATACTTTTATTTCATATTTCATCGTACCTTTATTTACTGTTATTTTAATTACTGCAATTTACTTTATCGCAATTTAAATTCTGTCATTTATATTATTGTCATTTATCTTTACGCTTAAAATATAAAATCGACAAACCAGTCACTAAACGATAAAAACCTCCTTTTATAATAATAATAATACTACTTATATATATATTTATACAAATATAGTTTAAAATATATATAGCGTTAAACTTAGCCAGCTCCTTGTGGAACGAACCGGACTTACTAAAAACTACACTACTCTACGATTAGGTAAACTGCCTATAAGTGTTGTAGCAAGGTTTAGGTATATCCATTCTATAAATAAATAAATAACTTGTGTAAAATTGTATCGTATTTAATATTTTTTCATAATAAACTATAATAGTATTTCGTACTACACCTCGCACACATCAAGTTTTTGGCGCCGCTGCCGGGGACGCTAAAACGCTATATTTTTAATTTTTATTAATAATATAAAAATATATATATATATATATATATATATATATATATATATATATATATATATATATATATATATATATATATATATATATAAGTGTTTAAAATTAAAAAGTTTTTATTTTTAGTTACAAAAACTAATAAGTAATTGTTAAAATATAAGTTTTATTTAAGTTATATTTTATAAAATTTAAAATCAGAAAATTAAATCAAAGTAAAAAAAAACGCTGAACCTGCTTAATTTGAGCCTGCAGCTCATTTGAACCTGCATCATCCGCACTCGCGGAACCTTTGGGCAGCTAGGATCCGCACTCGCGGAGCAGTCTGACAGACTGAAACCTGGTACGCATTAATTACGCAGTTAGGGTTATAATTATTTATAATTTATAATAATTAGGGTTTTTAGTTTAATATTAATTAGTTTTAGTTTATTTAATTTTGTATTTTTAAGTTTCAATTAGTTTTATTAATATATAAATTAATACTTTTATATAATAATAATATAAAAATAATATATTTATAAAAATTGTATTTTATAACTTTAAGTTTTATTTTTATATTTTGTATCTTTTTATTTTGTTTAATCATAATTTGTATATTTATCGTTCGTATTTAGTTTAAACTTAGTTTTTGCCGTAATATTTTATATTTTTAGATTTTTAGGCATTGCCGTAAAATCCCTTAAGTGCTTTTTCTTTAGATTAAGATTTAGACGCTTTAGAATTTTACGACATCACTTATCGCTTTAATATTTAATAGATTTTAGTGCCTAATTAAGTTATTGCCGTTTTAGATATAGAATTCCTTTTAAGCTTTAATTCCTTTAGACGTAATTTTTAATATTTAGCTTTTAGACTTTTAAGTTTCGACGCTTTACTTTCTTATTATTATTTTTCAACCTTTTATTTTTTTCGACGTTTTTCGATGCACTCTTCTTCTTTCTCATTTCTACGCTCTAGTTTTTAGGACATAGAATTTTCTTTAAACTTCGACGAAAAAAAATATTTTATGCGGTTAAATTGATAGACATCCAAAATTTTTTGCTTCGTAGTAATAGTTGGATTTGTTAGTGGCTGAGTTGTGGATTTTCAGACTTAAAGGATCCTAGCTCCCTGCTACATCTTTTGGCTATTCGAAACGTGGGCAAAAGAAGAAAAGTCTATTAATTTAATAGCTTATATAATTTTTATTTTTATAACTAATAGGATATTCAGTGAATGCA
The DNA here is from genome assembly GCF_046630445.1 of Rutidosis leptorrhynchoides. Classification (NCBI taxonomy): domain Eukaryota; kingdom Viridiplantae; phylum Streptophyta; class Magnoliopsida; order Asterales; family Asteraceae; genus Rutidosis; species Rutidosis leptorrhynchoides. The sequence goes on from NC_092337.1 coordinate 129,887,188, forward strand.
CCGAGCAAAACGTTCACCACCTTTCATACGTTCACCACCTGTAACTCGATCGTTGATTTTTCTTTAGAATCATCATCTAGTCGAACAAGTACTCCAACTCAAATTTTCGATAATCCATCTTTTGAACCAGATTTCACAATCGAGAACCCGGAGGATAATCAAGGACAATTCCAAGATCCTGAACCACTAATCATTCCTCCTGAACTACAAACCGTTAAATCAGAATCCTCTAGTGATTCGTATTCAACAAATTCAATTATGGAAGTAACTGAACCTCTAAGTATGGAAGACCGAATGAGAGCCACACGCACTGGCCAAGGTCACGCCATTATTAAGCCAGATATTAATTCGCCAGATTATGAAATCAAAGGACAAATCCTACACATGGTAACTAATCAATAACAATATAGTGGTACGCCATAAGAAGATCCAAACGAACATCTTCGAACCTTTAATAGGATCTGTACTCTATTCAAAATCAGAGAAGTTGAGGATGAACAGATCTATCTCATGTTGTTTCCCTGGACTTTAAAGAGAGAAGCCAAAGATTGGTTAGAATCGTTACCTGAAGGAGCGATTGACACATGAGATGTTTTAGTTGAGAAATTTCTTAAAAGATTCTTTCCGGCATCTAAAGCCGTGAGACTTCAAGGAGACATTGTTACGTTCGCGCAAAAGCCAAATGAAACATTATATGAGGCGTGGACAAGATTCGGAAAGTTGTTGAGAGGATGTCGTCAACACGGTTTAGACACTTATCAAATAGTACTAATATTCTACCAAGGTGTCGACGTTGCTACACGAAAAGACATCGACACAGCAACTGGTGGTTCCATTATGAAGAAAACCGCAACTGAAGCTCACAAAATTATTGATAATACAGCCTCCCACTCGCATGAGTGGCATCAAGAAAAAGTTATTTTTCGTTCATCTAAAGCGGATAGATCCGATTCTAACCATGACTTTGATTCCATTTCTGCAAAAATAGATGCTTTTGAAAGAAGAATGGAAAAGATGACTAAAGATACTCACGCAATACGAATCAGTTGTAAGCAATGCAGTGGACCACACTTAACGAAAGATTATCACATCGAGCAAACGATGGAACAATGTGAGAATGTTTCCTACATGAACCAAAGACCGGGAAATAATTATCAAAATAATTATCAACCGCCAAGGCCAAACTTCAATCGAAATCAAAACCTTCTTTACAATCCAATTGGACCCAACAATAACTCGTATAACCAACAAGGTCTGAATAACCAACCAACTCAAAACAACAATTTCAATCAACAAAGACCTAGCTTGTATAAACCACCCAACAAACCGAAGAGAAAAAGCCAAATCTGGAAGAAATGATGGCAAAGCTAATGGAATCTCAAACACAATTAATTACATCTCAAACCCAAACAAATGACAGGTTTGATCAGTCATTAAGAACTCAACAAGCTTCCATTTTGAATCTAGAAAAACACGTAGGTACTCTTGCTAGCATGATGAGTGAGAGGGAACAAGGAAAGCTACCGAGTAATACTGAAGTAAATCCTCGGAATAAGAATGTTAATATGGTTTCAATGAATTTTGAAAAACCAGCATCAGAAGATGGGAAGGTTTTAGATGTGAGTAACAATGAAGAAGTTACACCACCACCACCACCACCCGAGTATGTAAAGCCAGTGGTGGCACCATACAGACCACTCAGCCCATTTTCAAGAAAAGGAGTTGAGTATGAGCAAGTGATTGGTAATAAAGTTTGTGATACCTCTGGAAAGAAGAAGAAGAATATGAAAGTGCAAGAAACAAAAACCATAGAAGTAAACCCGGTGAAGACAGTTCCACCAAAACTTCCACCCAGGGTGGGTGATCCAGGTGAATTTATTGTTCCTTGTCTACTTAGTGATTGTGTCATGTATGATGCACTAGCAGATTTAGGTGCGTGTATAAGTGTTATGCCTCTTTTATTATATAAGAGATTAGGAGTAGGTGAGTTAAGTCCAAAGGAAATGAGTGTTCGACTCTTTGATCAAACTATTAAACACCTAGTTGGAATTGCTGACAACCTACCCGTTCAAGTGGGTAATTTAACCTTTCTAGTCGAATTTGTTGTTATTGACATAGAAGAGGACTCAAACATTCCTCTAATTTTAGATCGACCATTCTTAGCATCCACCGGGGCATTATATGATGTAAGAAAGGGTAGAATGATACTTAGCGATGGTGACAAATCGGTAACCTTTGTGATTCGAAAGTCTAAATCTCCACCAACCAAAACCGTTGAACCAATAAAAACGATCGATGAGAATCGTATTCTTTTACCAACTCCAACTGTAGTGCTTAACAATAATAAAACGCCTAAGTGTGGGGAAGATGAAGTAACACCTAATGATGACTTGATAACAAAGAACCCCGTTGTTGATACGAAATTAAATGACCCCGTTATTAATAGTTCAATGAAGAAACTTATTAAACGGATTCGCGATGCTAGAACCAAGGGGAACTTTAAGTTATGTAACCGGTTAGTATCCAATCTATCGCCTAAATAAAAGGCGAAACTAGTTGAATTTGTGGATCTTACACAAGAATCCGACCAATGGCTTAAAGCAAAAGTCACAGATATGCAAGTTGATTATGGTCCAAGAGAAATTGACGATGAAGTTAATCACAATTTCGATACCACAGCTACCTAAGTGTGGGGAGATTCAAATGTTCCAAAAAGAAAACGTTGTCTAGAGTTAGTTGTTCTGTTCTCGTGTAGTTCCGAGAATGGAATCCGATTGGTCTTTTCCACTAGCATACACTAAAGAACTAGTTTTCTCCCTCTATTCTGAATTTTTGTTTTATAGGTTTTGTATGAAATTAATATGCTTTTTAAATTTAAGTTTTGTGTGAATTTAAAAACAAAATTTACTTTATTTCATTAAGTTTAAAAATTGATTTCTAAAATTTGTCGTGAGTTAAAGACTAGATCATAGAATCGAAATTGCTTTACCCAAAGACGGGGCAAAAAATTTTGTTATCATTATTTTTAATATTACTGATCTAAAGTTTGCAAAAAAAAAAAAAAAAAAAAAAAATTAAAAAACCCGAAAATCTTTGTTTTTAAAATACTCGCTTTAAAATGACAAATTTTAATTATTCATTTAAATTGTTTTAATAAATAAAGGTTTTATAAAAAAATATATATATATTATATATATGTTTGTAGTTTATCTTATGTACAAAACAGGGTAAAACAGCACACTTTCAAAGTCTGACATTAAGTTTAGCAAAAACTACTAATTTTAACGACAAGACGTAAAATATCAAATGTGATATAAAACAATATGTTTGCAAACACGGTATTTTTAATCATTTTTCTACACTAATCACCCTCATGAATTTAAATTTTTACTGATTTCTTGCAAATGAGGGCATTGCAAGATCTCAAGTGTGGGGAAGGATTATAAATTCTCTCGGGTTTACACTTAGTTTATTTGCCAAATTTTGTGAAAATTTGAAAATTTTTCAATAAAATGAATTCAAAATCATGTTTATATATATTTATGAACGATAAAACTAGGTTTTATTACCGAAATTATTGTTACCTCGGAAAGGACATAAATTGAGAAACAACCCAAAACGCTTGAATTCATTTAAAATGGAATTGAGGAGAATAAAAAGGCAAAGAAAGAAATAAATAAAAGCTAAGTGTGGGAAGAATTTATCAAGTTCTTTAAAACATATATCACATATTTTGTACAAGATTATTGCAGGTACTTTTGTTTTGGACGATACTAATCAGTTTTACCCAAATTACTGTAATATAAATGGAAGAAAAGATGGATCTACAAGATGAATCAATTCTATCATTAAAATAAAGTAAAGTCTTCAGAAAAAGACACACGCTTCTTGATTTAGGTCAGGAAGTTGTCGTCCAGACCAGCTGTAGGTTGACGAAAAATCTAGAAAAGTCATCTCTAAAATCAGCAGAAAATCCACGGACCTCAGCATCAAACAGGGTCTCCAAGTGGTCAGACTTATCCTATCCATGAGAGGATCTGTCTTGTAAAATGGGGAGGGCGCCGTGCAAATTAGCTTGATAAGACTAATGAATCTGACCCCCAGAAAAGGATAATCTCCTAAAAGATTAAAAATCAGCTTTTAAGCCTGATATTACTCAATCCTTGAGATTGACCTTAAAGATTGAGAATTCAAACTCATGGAATTCGATGATACCTAAACTCGAGCTTGAATGAGAAAATATTTTGATCAAAATAAAACCGATTTGTTTTCTGAAAAACCTATTTTCAATGCGTTCATTACCATTGAACGTAAAATCCTAAGAATTCACCTGGAATTCATTAGGTCACCTGAATCAAATCGGGTGTCAACCGTAAGAACGGTGGTTGCATAGCATGGTCGAAGACAGGACCTTGTGCCAGACTGAAAAATTATTGAGTGATCTTTACTATTTCTCCTACAAAGGATAGTAATTGCATCCGACACGTTTTTGACCATAATTATCTGCATGTCATGGGACATTGCCTAAACAATTGCTTGTTCATCGCTTTCCTTTACAACCGGACGGTAGTTTACCGAAAGGTAATATACGGAGCAAGTAAACTAGACGTGTGCTTTCCTAATACAAGGTTAGCAAGTGGGTGACACAAAACCATAAGTGTTGAGCTAAAATTTTCAAATCTAAAACCCACAAAAATATTTTGTAAACACCGGTGATGGGTTATTCCGGAAAACTTATCTAGGGTAAAAGCTAGAATGAATTTTCAAAAGATCAAATGTTTTCATAAAGATCCAATTTCTTAAAGGATCTAAATTTTCATAGTCATGTGGGACTGTAAACCACATTGTTACTATCATTGTTTATACCGCCGTATCAAAATCACTGATGTATAAAGTGTGAGAAAAAAAAATATTTCTAGTGAAGTGTGATTTTAATTTCAAGTTCTGTATTGCTTGAGGACAAGCAATGTTCAAGTGTGGGGATATTTGATAATGCTAAAAAGGAACATATATTTAGTATAAATATCCTTATAATATGTAAAGCTTTTAGTTACTATTGTTCTATTTTTATGTAATAATCGTTTAAATAAATAAGTGCGAAGACAAAAGGAGAAAACGACGATTTGAAGACGCAAATGACCAAAAAGCTCAAATGTACAAGATATAATTCAAGTGGTTCAATTTATTGATAAGAAACGCCTAAAAATGATAAGAGTACAAGCCGTGAAACGTAATGTACAAGATATCTAAGCATACGAAAAGGCTTTTGAAAATTCGGAACTGAGCATCAACGCGCGAGTCAACGGAGCTAAAATTACAAGGCAACTATGCACAAGAATATAATATAATATATATATAATTATATAAATTATATATATTTATTAATTATGTCGACAAGCCAATGGCCAAAAATTGGTGAGCTGGAATCCGAAGAGCCGCACTCGCGGAGCTGTAAGGCACAAAAGTACCGCACTCGCGGAGCCCACTATTTTAGAATCTGCCTATAAAAGGCCACGAGTTCAGCCGATGAAGACACATCTTTTTCTTTTCTGTTTCTCTGATTCTCAATATATATATATATATATATATATATATGTTTATATTTATATTATAATTATAATTTTAATTTAAGTTAATTTTAATAATAAAGTTATGGTTTAGTTGGGTTATTGTAAGAAATGTTTTACGGGTTTTAAGTCGAAACTCTGTTCGTGTAACGCTACGCGATAAATAATCACTGTAAGCTATGTTCTTTCTTTTTAAAGTAATGTGTCGTAACTAAGTTATTATTATGCTTATTTGAGCCGAAGTAATAGTGATATTAGACTAAATATTAAAGATGGGGTTATTGGATTTTGTACCATAATTCGGGTTTGGACAAAAGACCGACACTTGTGGACATTAGACTATTGACTATTAATAGGTGGGGGGGGGGGGTATTGTCTAATGGAATGACAACTCATTAGAACCTATCGAACCTATCTTCAAATTAGTTAATCTAATAATTATTAAAATGATTATGAATGTCCTATTTAGTGACGTTTATACGACATCGTTTACAATCATTTAATTAATCAATTGGATTGGGTAATTGATTATTCATTTTGGCCAAGTGGATAAATTAATATATCATTGACTAATTAAAACAGGGGTGAATTACATACAAGGATAATTGGTGTAATTGTTAACAAAGCATTAAAACCTTGGATTATACGCAGTCGATAACATGGTGTAATCATTAAACAAAGTATTAAAACCTTGTTACAGTTCGAATCCCTAATTAGTTGGAATATTTGACTTCGGGAATAAGGTTAATTTGACGAGCATTTTATAATTATGACCGATGGACTATTATGGACAAAAACCAGATAGGTATCAAATAAATCCAGGACAAAGGTCAATTAACCCAGATAAATAAATTAAAATCAAAACGTCAAACATCATGATTACGGAAGTTTAAATAAGCAAAATAATTTTATTTCATATTTTATCGTACCTTTATTTACTGTCATTTTAATTACTGCAATTTACTTTATCGCAATTTAAATTCTGTCATTTATATTATTGTCATTTATCTTTACGCTTAAAATATAAAATCGACAAACCGGTCACTAAACGGTAAAAACTCCCTTTTATAATAATAATAATACTACTTTTATATATATATATATATATATATATATATATATATATATATATATATATATATATATATATATATATATATATATATATATATATATATTTATATATATATATATATATATACAAATATAGTTTAAAATATATATAGCGTTAAACCTAGCCAGCTCCCTGTGGAACAAACTGGACTTACTAAAAACTACACTACTCTACGATTAGGTAAACTGCCTATAAGTGTTGTAGCAAAATTTAGGTATATCCATTCTATAAATAAATAAATAACTTGTGTAAAATTGTATCGTATTTAATATTTTTTCATAATAAACTATAATAGTATTTCGTACTACACCTCGCACACATCAAGTTTTTGGCGCCGCTACCGGGGATGCTAAAACGCTATTTTTTTTTAATTTTTATTAATAATATAAAAATATAATATACATACATATATATATATATATATATATATATATATATATATATATATATATATATATATATATATATATATATATATATTATTTATATATTTATATATCTATATTTTTAAGTGTTTAAAATTAAAAAGTTTTTATTTTTAGTTACAAAAGCTAATATGCAATTGTTAAAATATAAGTTTTATTTAAGTTATATTTTATAAAATTTAAAATCAGAAAATTAAATCAAAGTAAAAAAAAAAAATGCTGAACCTGTGTAATTTGAGCCTGCAGCTCATTTGAACCTGCATCCTCCGCACTCGCGAAACTTTTGGGCAGCTAGGATCCGCACTCGCGGAGCATTCTGACAGACTGAAACCTGGTACGCATTAATTACGCAATTAGGGTTATAATTATTTATAATTAATAATAATTAGGGTTTTAGTTTAATATTAATTAGTTTTAGTTTATTTAATTTTGTATTTTTAAGTTTTAATTAGTTTTATTAATATATAAATTAGTACTTTTATAAAATAATAATATAAAAATAATATATTTATAAAAATTGTATTTTTATAACTTTAAGTTTTATTTTTATATTTTTTATCTTTTTATTTCGTTTAATCGTAATTTGTATATTTATCGTTCGTATTTAGTTTAAACTTAGTTTTTGCCGTAGTATTTTATATTTTTAGATTTTTAGGCATTGCCGTAAAATCCCTTAAGTGCTTTTTCTTTAGATTAAGATTTAGACGCTTTAGAATTTTACGACGTCACTTATCGCTTTAATATTTAATAGATTTTAGTGCCTAATTAAGTTATTGCCGTTTTGGATATAGAATTCCTTTTAAGCTTTAATTCCTTTAGACGTAAATTTTAATATTTAGTTTTTAGACTTTTAAGTTTCGATGCTTTACTTTCTTATTATTATTATTTTTCAACCTTTTATTTTTTTCGACGTTTTTCGATGCACTCTTCTTCTTTCTCATTTCTGCGCTCTAGTTTTTAGGACATATAATTTTCTTTAAACTTCGACGAAAAAAAATATTTTAAGCGATTAAATTGATAGACATCCAAAATTTTCTGCTTCGTAGTAATAGTTGGATTTGTTAGTGGCTGAGTTGTGGATTTTACCTTAAAGGATCCTGGCTCCCTGCTGCATCTTTTGGCTATTCGAAACGTGGGCAAAAGCAGAAAAGTCTATTAATTTAATAACTTATATAATTTTTATTTTTATAACTAATAGGATATTCAGTAAATGCACCGAGCAAAACGTTCACCACCTTTCATACGTTCACCACCTGTAACACTTTGACTAGTTGCACTAATCACAAAGATACATCACTACATTCCAAACCTTATACCCATGTCTTCACCAACTTGTCTTTTCTTTGATGGAAGTATCTTACTCTTTGGAACATTGTTACATCTCAAAGGAACTAGTTTGAATCTAGTTGGAACTTAATGATCCTTGTTACAACATTGACTACCTTGTACTAATTACATTTACATACATACAATGGTACTTAAAACTAATGGGAGAGCACCTCTTTAATTGGAACTTTAATGACCATTATTAGTATATTTAAATAACATTATGTAATAGTATAAAGAGATATAACACTTTTGTGTTTGATCTTATTTTAAGTTAAATTTTCATTAAGGTGTCATTAGGTGTAATTAATCAAGATTAACATTTTTTGGTTCAAAACTCTTTTTAAAACAAAGAAGGCAACTATTCTAAGTATATTTAGAAAGGTTTTGTAAATTATAGATGCCTCAAAGTGTTCTAACTCAAAGTGAATGGATTTGGTAACAGGAAGAACTGCGGTCGATCCACGGTCAGCCGTGAGGTCGACCGTGGATCATATTTGTAAAAATCGTTTGAAAATGTTTGTACAGGGCATCCACGGTCAGGCCTACGGTTGACCGTGGATCAGTCGTGTATTATTTTTGCCAATTTTATTATTGTAAATTAGTCTTTTGCTAGAGATAGTGTAGGCTTGTGAACTTGTGTTGTTCTATACGTTGTTTAAGCACACAAGACTTGGTGTCATCATCAAAATGGTGGTTAATATTTGAATATTATTATTGGATCACTAACCAACAAAGTATACTTAGAATTAATTACTGATTAATCCTAGTTCTGATTACTTAATCATTAAGCGTGCAAATAAAGATTTAGAACATGGAAGTAGATAAACAGATGAAACAACATTCACAAAAACATAACTATACAGTTCTGGGAAAACCAAATATTGTGCAAATTAAAGCAGGAAGCCGTCAGCTCTGAGCAACTCAGCCGGTGGCTAAGGTTGTCTCAGCCGGCGGCTTCATATTGAATCCAAGATAATTTTTAGTTTTCTTCCTATTAACACTATGAGCATCTAGTTCATAATGGTAGATAAACATAAAAAAAAAATCAATAATTGAACCTAATTTAAAGAGAAACGGGAAAATAAAAGTAAAAGTACCTTAATTTAAATGAAAGAACTTGAGTTAACTTGAAAAGGATGATGATTACAACTTGAAAGTTAACTTAAAAGACTAAAAAATTCATAACTTTTCATAGTTAACAGAAGAATTCGACCTCTATTTATAGGACTCATGAATACAGCCTAGCTGGTGGCTAAGATGGATCTAGCCGATGATTGGGTATGTCGGTTAACAATATCCGTAAGTTTAACTTGTTCTTCAAGCACACGAAATCGGTATTCTGCAAATCTAGCCGGCTGCTAAAGGTGATCAAGCCAACGGCTTCGGTGTCTGATATCTGATACTGATTTATTTCCGTATTATCTCTGACTTTGGCTTTACCTACAAGAAATAGTGATTTAGCCGGCGGCTGCAAGTGGGTTAGCCGGCGGATCTAGTATATTTTTCTTGGGCTCCAAGTTCTTCAATTTCTAGCAAGATGTTCTGGAATTTCTTGAAACTTTGATTCTAGCCGGCGGCTCTGGTGTCCCCCAGCCAGCGGCTCTAGCTGTTTTTCTGCTTTTCCTATTTTTGTCCTGTTTAATCACATTTTCTAAACAAATACATCAAAATTCCTTTTTACAAGAATTATTCACTTTTTGATATAAAAGTATTAGAAATGTTTTCTAAATACCAAGATAACGCGTTAATTTGTTGTAACACCCTCAGACCTGGCCTAGATGTAAGATTACGAACTTGACCTTAAGTTGCTTATGTGTTTATCTGTGCTTTTATTTTATATAATGTTTATTATTATTTGACTATGTGGTGGACCAATTTATGATAAGGGTCACAGAACAAGTTTTTTATTTATATTAAAATCTGTTAGGCAGCCTTCGACGTACAAAAGATATCAGATAATTGATAAATATTCGTGTGTTATGGGGTATGGGGTTTTAACCAACTTAAGTGACTATGTATTGATTTGAAATTTCTCTTTGTTTCATTTTCTAGAAAAATCCACACACACACACACACACACACTGTACCTTCACTTTCATCACTTACCAAACCCTAGATCATCAAAGCTTGTCCTGGAATCTGTTGGTGTTTAAAAATCATTTCCTTGTGTTTTAGTGAATCAAACAAGGTATGATTTGTGTGATATCATCACCTTAATCTGTGTCAAAATGAGTTTTCTTGTTAGGTTTTGTTAAACTGTGTTCTAATGTCAAATTGGTGCAAAATTATTGTTGTTTTGTTGTAAATTTTGTGAGTTTATGTCCCATAACATTTAGTGTGTAAGTTATGCTCGATTTAATGGTAAAAAAAAACGAGTCCAGGATCAAGATTTGATGATTTGTGCTTGAAACCCGTAGGTTAGCTGCAGCTGTTGCTGTTGCTGAAGAACACTGCTGTACGGATGCATCTTGAAACTGTAGTGACCCGAACTTTTCCATGTTTATACATATTAATTGAGATTGATATTTACATGACTAAATGTTTCCAACGTGTTAAGCAATTAAACTTGTTAAGACTTGATTAAATGAAATATGTTTCATATAGACAATTGATCACCCAAGTTGACCGGTGATTCACGAACGTTACAAATTTGTAAAAACTACATGTTGTGGTATATATAGACATATATATATATATATATATATATATATATATATATATATATATATATATATATATATATATATATATATATATATATATATATATATATGGTTTACATGAGATTATGATGAGTAAGTATCTCACTAAGTATATTAACAATGTGTGATATACAAAAGAAATGAGATTACTAAGTTAAGAAACTCGAAATGATATATATAACGATTATCGTTATGATAACGTCTACTAAATACATATGTATCATATTAAGATATTGATACACTATATTTAACATGATAAAATGATATTTAAATATATCATTAAGTGTGTTAACAATGAACTACATATGTAAAAACAAGACTACTAACTCAAGAATTACGAAACGAGACTTATATGTAACGATTATCGTTGTAACGATATTTTAATGTATATATCATATTAAGAGATATTCATACATCATAATATCATGATAACATAATAATTTAACATCTCATTTGATATAATAAACATTGGGTTAACAACATTAATTGAGATCGTTAACTTAAAGGTTTCAAAACAACACTTACATGTAACGACTAACGAAGACTTAACGACTCCATTAGAATGTATATACATGTTGTGTTTTGATATTTATTCTTACACTTTTGAAAGACTTCAAGACACATATCAAAGTACTTCTACTTAACAAAAATACTTACAATTACATCCTCGTTCAGTTTCATCAACAATTCTACTCGTATGCACCCATATTCGTACTCGTACAATACATAGCTTTTAGATGTATGTACTATTGGTATATACACTCCAATGATTAGCTCTTAGCAGCCCATGTGATTCACCTAACACATATGGAAACCATCATTTGGCAACTAGCATGAAATATCTCATAAAATTACAAAAATATTAGTAATCATTCATGACTTATTTACATGAAAACAAAATTACATATCCTTTATATCTAATCCATATACCAATGACCAAAAATACCTACAAACACTTTCATTCTTCAATTTTCTTCATCTAATTGATCTCTCTCAAGTTCCATCTTCAAGTTCTAAGTGTTCTTCATAAATTCCATAAGTATAGTTTCATAAAAATCAAGAATACTTCCAAGTTTGCAAGTCTACTTCCAAGCTTTCTAATCCATTCCAAGTAATCATTTAAGATCAAGGAACCTTATTATTTACAGTAGGTTATCTTTATAATTCAAGGTAATATTCATATTCAAACTTTGATTCAATTTCTACAACTATAACAATCTTATTTCGAGTGAAAATCTTACTTGAACTGTTTTCGTGTCCTGATTCTGCTTCAAGAACTTTCAAGCCATCCAAGGATCCTTTGAAGCTAGATCCATTTTTCTAATTTCCAGTAGTTTTATCCAGAAAACTTGAGGTAGTTATGATGTTCATAACATCATTCGATTCATACATATAAAGCTATCATATTCGAAGGTTTAAACTTGTAATCACTAGAACATAGTTTAGTTAATTCTAAACTTGTTCGCAAACAAAAGTTAATCCTTCTAACTTGACTTTTAAAATCAACTAAACACATGTTCTATATCTATATCATATGCTAACTTAATGATTTAAAACCTGGAAACACGATGAACACAATAAAATCGGATATACGCTGTCGTAGTGAAACCGGGGGCTGTTTTGGTTTGGATAATTAAAAAATATGATAAACTTTGATCTAAAAGTTGTTCTTTTGAGAAAATTATTTTTCATATGAACATGAAACTATATCCAAAAATCTTGGTTAAACTCAAAGTGAAAGTATGTTTTTCAAAATGGTCATCAAGATGTCGTTCTTTCGACAGAAATGACTACCTCTTTAGTAATTGACATGTAACATAAATTTCCAACTATAAACCTATACTTTTTCTATTTGGATTCTTAAATTAGAGTTCAATATGAAACCATAGCAATTTGATTAACTCAAAACGGATTTAAAATGAAGAAGTTATAGGTAAAACAAGATTGGATATTTTTGATCTTTTTAGCTACGGGAAATGTTTAACAAATCTATACAAATCATATCATAGCTAACTTATATTGTATTATACATATATTCTAATATATTATGTAATCTTGGGATACCATATACACGTATGCAAATGTTTTGACATATCATATCGATCCATGTATATATATTATTTGGAACAACCATAGACACTCTATATGAAATAATGTTGGAGTTAGCTATACAGGGTTGAGGTTGATTCTAAAAATATATATACTTTGAGTTGTGATCTAGCCTGATTTATGTACATCTAACTGTGGACAACTAGATGTAGGTTATTAACGAGTACAGCTGACTTAATACACTCAAATCTTTAAAACATAATAAAAATGGTTGTAATTATATTTTGATCATATTTGATATATATGTACATATTTGTATAGGTTCGTGAATCGATCCGTGGCCAAGTCTTATTTTCGAGGAAGGAAATATCTGTGAAAGTGAGTTATAGTCCCACTTTTAAAATCTAATATTTTTGAGATGAGAATACATGCATGTTTTATAAATGATTTACAAAATAGACACAAGTACGTGAAACTACATTCTATGGTTGAATTATCGAAATCGAATATGCCCCTTTTTATTAAGTCTGGTAATCTAAGAATTAGGGAACAGACACCCTAATTGACGCGAATCCTACAGATAGATCTATTGGGCCTAAAAAACCCCATCCAAAGTACCGGATGCTTTAGTACTTCAAAATTTATATCATATCCAAAGGGTGTCCCGGAATGATGGGGATATTCTTATATATGCATCTTGTTAATTTCGGTTACCAGGTGTTCACCATATGAATGACTTTTATCTCTATGTATGAGATGTGTATTGAAGTATGAAATCTTGTGGTCTATTGTTACTATTTGATATATATAGGTTAAACCTATAACTCACCAACATTTTTGTTGACGTTTAAAGCATGTTTATTCTCAGGTGAATACTAAGAACTTCCGCTTTTGCATACTAAAATAAGGACAAGATTTGGAGTCCATGTTTGTATGATATTGTGTAAAAACTGCATTCAAGAAACATATGTCGATGTAATATATTTCTATTGTAAACCATTATGTAATGGTCATGTGTAAACAGTATATTTTAGATTATCATTATTTGATAATCTACGTAATGCTTTTAAAACCTTTATTGATAAAATAAAGGTTATGGTTGTTTTAAAAATGAATGCAGTCTTTGAAAAACGTCTCATATAGAGGTCAAAACCTCGCAACGAAATCAATTAATATGGAACGTTTATAATCAAAATGAACGGGACATTTCAGTTGGTATCCGAGCGTTGGTCTTAGAGAACCAAAAAATTTGCATTAGTGTGTTTTATCGAGTTTGTTAGGATGCATTAGTGAGTCTGGACTTCGACCGTGTTTTCTTTAAAAATGATTGCTTAAAATTTTTGTTGAAAACTATATATTATTAACATGTAAATATTATGTGATATATTAATCTCTTAACATGTTTGATATTGTGTGATAGATGTCTTCCTCTAGCACAAATCCCATTGACTCACCTAATAATAACGAAGAGTCGAATATATATTGGCAAGATTCACAAGTTCCCGAAGAACCGGAAGAAGAGGAAACATAACCGGAAGAAGAGGAACCGGAAGAAGAGGAACCAGAAGAAGAGGAACTGGAAGAAGAAGAGGTTCCGGAGGGGGGAATAGTAGGAACCACAGAAAATCGGTCAAATAAAAGAAAATCTTCAACCAATGGACCAAAGTTAATAATGGTCAATGGTGTTTCCGCTAAGGAAGCAAAATATTGGGAAAATTACCAATTTTCCGATGAATTGGATCCTGATGAGGATTCCGATGATGTTATAGAAATTACCCCGACCCAATTTAATGAGGCAAAAGAAAATAATAAGAGAAAAGCATCAAAATAGAGAAATCTGATTCCGACCCCGATGAACTTTATATGTACCGTCAACACCCGTATTTTCAATATTGTGACAATAACCCGGGAACCTCTAAACCACCAGGTTTTTCTAAACCAATGTGGAAAATGACGGTTCGTATTAGAGGAACATCATATATCCCTAGAAAATTAGAAAAAAGAACCAAGTCCGAAGAAGAAGAAACCAGTGATTCAGATTAGAGGGGTGTGAGCATGTTGTGTAATAAGAGTATTGTATTGTGCTTGTACTTTTATGTTCTATGTAAAAATTGCTTGTATTGTTTGTTATTACGAATCTAATCCTTGTCTATTTTACAGTATAAAAACAAAATGGACATTAAGGGTAGACAACCGAATATTTTAGAAGACCTACCAGAGGATATGATTGAGGAAATCTTGTCTAGAGTCGGTCAGAATTCATCAGCACATTTAGTTATGGCGAAATTAACTTGTCAAACATTTGAAAGACTTTCCAGAAATGCCTTAGTTTATAAAAGGCTTTCCTTTGATTGGTGGGGTATATCACATTGGGGAGACTTTAAGTTACGCCGTTTTTTCTTTAAAGCGTTAAATGCGGGGAACCCAAATGCAATTTTATGCTACGGGTTAAGAACCTATTTTGACTCAACATATCCCAACATAGGATTTAGTGAATTAGAAAGAGCTTCTAACATGCAACATAAAGAAGCATGTTATGCTTACGGGTTAGTGATGTTCGCTTCTTACCAAAGTGAGAAAAAGAACATCGGATTGCAGCTTTTAAATAAAACTTTCCCACAAGTGACGGATTCAGTAGTTGGGGTGAGAAACAAGGTTTTTAGATTATTACGGGGCTGTTGGACATTACAAAACCCTCGTCCTTTTGACGACATTACAACATGCTGCCTAGCCAATGGTCATAACGGTTATTTTCCATAAGACCAAGGATGGGAAGTCGTCTTAGTAAAACTAGAATGCATGACTTGTTTCTGGACTTATGAATTACGTGTCTTTATTTCCTTTGCTGAACAACTTGCGTATTAACTAGATTTATCTTCAAAACTGTCCTGTATCATAGTGTACTATATTTCATGTTATATGTAATATAGCGAAGTTGTAAGTTTGAAGAATATTTGTATGTGATATATTATTATAATCAGTTTTTCATATGGAATTGTAGTAGTTGAATTTTATATTAGCTACTAAGTATGAACTTAACGGGTAGGTAGTACCCGAATTTAAACTTATAAAATGCTAATATGAAAAAAAATCTTTTATAAATGAGTTCATATTATGCTACGAGATACTATTGACTACTCTTAATATTCTGTATGATTAACTTGTTTCATTTGACTATTTTGAAGGAAATGGCACCGACTACTCGACACACCTTGAATATGAGAGAAGAGGAATTTCGTGCCTTTCTTGCTTCAAACATATCCGCAGTACAGACCGCGCTACATACCAACAATAACTCTGAATCTAGCAATACAGCTAACGGCGCAAGAAATCGTGTAGGATGCTCCTACAAGGAATTCACAGCATGCAAACCTTCAGAATTTGATGGGACCGAACGACCAATCGGATTGAAACGGTGGACCGAGAAAGTTGAATCGGTGTTTACCATAAGTAAGTGTGCTGAAGGAGAAAAAGTGAAGTACGCTACGCATACCTTCACAGGTATTGCGTTAACATAGTGGAATACCTATCTAGAGCAAGTGGGACAAGATGCTGCTTACGCGCTACCGTGGTCAGCATTCAAGCACTTGATGAACGAGAAGTATCGTCCCAGAACCGAGGTCAATAAGCTCAAGTCAGAACTTAGAGGGTTACGAACACAGGGATTCGATATTACTTTTTACGAAAGACGATTCACAGAATTGTGCCTATTGTGTCCGAGAGCGTTCGAAGATGAGGAAGAGAAGATCGACGCGTTTGTGAAAGGGTTACCGGAGAGAATCCAAGAAGATATAAGTTCACACGATCCTGCCTCCATACAAAAGGCAAGTAGAATGGCTCACAAACTAGTGAACCAGATTGAGGGAAAAATTAAAGAACAGGCGGCCGAAGAGGCCAAAGTGAAGCTAGTCAAAAGAAAGTGGGAGGAAAACGGTGATAAGAGTCACCAATACAACAACAACAACTATCCCAACAATAGCAACATCAATCGCAACTACAACAAACGACACAACAACAACAACAACAACTACAACAATCATCCCAATAACAATAACAACCGCAACAACAACAACAATCAGAAGCAGCTATGCCAAAGGTGTGAAAAGTATCACTCAGGGTTCTGCACCAAATTTTGTAACAAGTGTAAAAGAAATGGTCAGAGCGCGACGAAGTGTGAGGTCTACGGACCAGAGGTTAACAGAACGAAAGAAACAAATGGTGTCGGAATGAGTAATGGCAGAGCAAGTAGTGTCGGAGCAAGTTATACAAATGTAGTTTGTTATAAATGTGGAAAACCGGGCCACATTATTAGAAATTGCCCGAACCAGGAGAACATGAATGGACAAGGCAGCGGAAGAGTTTTCAATATTAATGCGGCAGAGGCACAAGAAGACCCGAAACTTGTTATGGGTACGTTTCTTATTGACAATAAATCTGCTTACGTTTTATTTGATCCGGGTGCAGATAGAAGCTATATGAGTAGAGATTTTTGTGCTAAATTAAGTTGTCCATTGAAGCCGTTGGATAGTAAATTTTTACTCGAATTAGCAAACGGTAAATTAATTTCAGCAGATTATATATGCCGGAATCGAGAAATTAAACTGGGTAGCGAAATATTTAAGATTGATTTGATACCAGTAGAGTAAGGGAGTTTTGATGTAATAGTTGGCATGGACTGGCTGAAGGAGATAAAAGCAGAGATCGTATGTTGCAAAAATGCAATTCGCATTGTACGAGAAGAAGGAGAACCCTTAATGGTGTACGGAGAAAAGGGCAACACGAAGCTACATCTTATTAGTAATTTGAAGGCACAAAAACTAATAAGAAAAGGTTGCTATGCTGTTCTAGAACACGTCGAGAAAGTACAAACTGAAGAAAAGAGCATCAATGATGTTCCCGTCGCAAAAGAATTTCCCGATGTATTTCCAAAAGAATTACCGGAACTACCTCCACATCGATATGTTGAATTTCAAATATATCTTGTACCAGGAGCTGCACCAATAGCTCGTGCTCCTTACAGACTCGCACCCAGCGAGATGAAAGAACTGCAAAGCCAACTGCAAGAACTATTAGAACGTGGTTTCATTCGACCAAGCACATCACCATGGGGAGCTCTTGTTTTGTTTGTCAAGAAGAAGGATGGTACATTTAGGTTGTGTATTGACTACAGAGAGTTGAATAAACTTACCATCAAAAACCGTTATCCACTGCCGAGAATTGAAGACTTATTTGATCAACTACATGGCTCGTCGGTTTATTCGAAAATCAATTTACATTCTGGATATCATCAAATGCGAGTAAAGGAGGATGATATTCCCAAAACTGCTTTTAGGACGCGTTATGTGTGACGACCCGAAAATTTCCGATCAAATTTAAACTTTATCTTTAATTGATTCCGACACGATAAGCAAAGTCTATAATGTTGAGTCTCAAAAATTTTGAACTGTTTCATATATTCAATTGACCTTCGACCATTCCCGACGATTCACGAACAACTATTTGTAAATAGTTACATATATATATATATATATATATATATATATATATATATATATATATATATATATATATATATATATATATATATATATACAATATTATATTTAGTTGTTTAAAAGAACATCATTAATATATTTATTTACTTAAACTTGTTATTAAGATTTGATATATATATATATATATATATATATATATATATATATATATATATATATATATATATATATATATATATATATATATATATATATATATATAATGTGTATATTGAAAATGGGTGATTTCGAGCCTAATCCTTAAACGTCAGTGATACTCGGTTGACGTTTCGTTAGTTTTAATATAGATATAATAAACGTTCATGAATGATTAAGATAAAACTTGGATTGTAAATTGATTTCGAAGATTTTAGATTTGTTAAAAATATTTTTACATTTTTAAGTTTAAATATTAGTACTTCGTACATATAATTTGGAACAGAAAATAAACAATTATCGAACCTTTTTGATCAGGTTTCAAACAGTTAATGAGTGAAATAATTAAATATATTTATTCTAAAAGTTTGGGATTTTTAGGAACACTTTTATACGCTAACTGTTTAGCAATGGACACGATATAGCCATCCATCTAAAATTGTCGGCAGAGTGTAATAGTTAGTTAATCCGTGATTTGAATTATCATTCAAAGAATGACTGTGCTTAATTAATTTAATTAGGGTTACTGTGTTGGTTTTGCTTTGTTGTCTTCACTGAATCCAAATAAAATATATATGCATACACATACAACCATGATAACCATCACACTCACTTAGTGCTATATTCTGTTACTTGTCCATTCTATCTAATTGTCTAATACAATATATATATGTACACCTATGAGTGCACTAACCCAATATATCCCCACCTCTCTCCTAATTATTTGTGTCCACCGAACAAGTAACCATCACCACTTTTTATTATTATTATTATTATTATTATTATTATTATTATTATTATTATTATTATTATTATTATTATTATTATTATTATTATTATTATTATTATTATTATTATATTTGTTGTTCTTCTAATACTCTTGGGATATATAGATATATACCTGCTTATATGTTCAACCATCACAAAGTTATTTCTACTATCTCTATTAAAGACCCAACCCAAACAAGAACACCAACACAAACCCACCATTATCATTATCATCAAACACTTGGTTGCTATCGTTCCTACTTCTTTTGCTTGAAACCATAAACCAATCGACCACCCAACAATTTAGTTTTGTTGCTACAACCGGTTTATGTTTTCGTTTTCTATCGAGAGAACACCTTCCCACATCACCATTAAAACGCCACCACCTTCGGCCGATATCACCTCCACAGCCCAACCGTGAGCCACCACCTTCACCACCATTACCTTTCTTCTCCCTCTCTCTCTCTCGTATTCTTCTCTCTCACTTATATATTTTCTGTTATTACTCGCTACTACTACTATACTCTTACTAATGCTTCATTCCTGATAGAACAACACGTATCGCCTGCAAACCCCAACCCAAATACACTAATAATCACTGCTACAATTATTTTTACTGTTTCGCTGTCAACACCACCTACAAACACAACAAGAACCTACCACAACTCAATTGCTACTACTATAATGACCCGCTATTACTATCCATTGCTTTCTAATTCTTTTATTACTATAAACAGCCATATTAAGAACCATTTTTTTTAAAGAAATACCCTCTGGTTATCACCAACAACGACAAACATTAAATCACCCTCACGAAACCACAAACCATCACTGTTTATGCTGCTCATAACAGCTCCTTGTTTCAATTCTTGTGCAAACGAACTAGAGTAATGTTCTTGAGAGACTGTAACCACGACGATGATGAACATGTTGTGAATGGAGATGATGATGATAAATATTGTAATGATAACGATGATATATGTATAAAATATGGAATACATATATAATAATAAAGTTCCTTGGTCCCTACTCCACTTTTTCTTGCTTTCTTTTTTTCGAATGAAGGAATACTTCAAAGATGAGCTGTCGATTTTTTTTTTAATGGACACATAATGATGTCAATTAAATGGGGTTTGGTTGAAGAAAGATAGAACAGATAGATAGAGTATATAGTTTTAAGTAATGAGTTAAAACAGAAACGAGGTAGTAGAGGAATGGTTCAGTGGTATCCTTGGGTAACAGAAGGTCGCGAGTTCAATCCTATCATGCTGCAAATTTTTTT
The DNA here is from genome assembly GCF_046630445.1 of Rutidosis leptorrhynchoides. Classification (NCBI taxonomy): domain Eukaryota; kingdom Viridiplantae; phylum Streptophyta; class Magnoliopsida; order Asterales; family Asteraceae; genus Rutidosis; species Rutidosis leptorrhynchoides. Next base: position 129,908,114 of record NC_092337.1, read on the forward strand.
TAATTAAACAATAAACTGCTTATGGACTCCCATAATCTACCCGGGCTGTAACCATTGATGGGCCGAATCTTGCTGGGCCGAAATGGAAATAACACAGGATAAGGTATTTAGTTGGGTATTAGATCACGGATGAAGTAATAGCGGAGTGGTTTAGGTTGTTAGTGGGTAACCGAGAGGTCGCGAGTTCGAGCCATGTCAGAGGCATTTAATTTTTGTGAAAAGCTTCAAAGGTAGTATTATTATTGTTATTATAAATATCTTTATTGTTATCATTATTATTATGAATATCATTATCATTATTAGTAATATTATTAACATTATTATCATTAGTAGTAAAATTTTTATTATTATAGTTATTATTATTATCAGTATTATTTTTATTATAATTATTACTAAAAGTATCATTTTTTTATTTTATTTTATCATTATTGTTAAAATTAGTATTTATATTGAAATTTACATTTTTATTAAAAAGTAACATTGTTATTATTAAAATTATCATTATTAGAATTATCATGATTTTTATCATAACTAGTATCATTTTTATCATTATTATTATTAGTATTATTAATTTATCTAATAAAGATTTCTCATATAAAAATATATATATATATGACATAAAACATAACTACATTAATATCAATATTAAGTATTATATTAAATAATATTTTAATGAGTAATTACTATATTAAAATTTAATATGATAAGTATTAGTTATATAAATGGTATAGATTAAATATAAATTTATCTATATAACGAATAAAATAACAAGTATATTATTAATAATAATATATATAAACTTGTTCGATTACTATATGGTGTTAATACATATACATGATATAGGTTCGTGAATCCGAGGTCAACCCTGCATTGTTCAATATAGTCGTATGTATTTTTACTACAAAATACATTAGGTGAGTTTCATTTGCCCTTTTTACTCATTACATTTTTGGGCTGAGAATACATGCAAATGCTTTATTAACTGTTTTTACAATATTTATATGCGTGAGTTTCATTATTCCCTTTTTAAATGCTTTCGCAATATATATTTTTGGGACTGAGAATACATGCGCCGTTTTTATAAATGTTTTACGAAATAGACACAAGTAATTGAAACTACATTATATGGTTGAATGATCGAAATCGAATATGCCCCTTTTTATTAAGTCTGGTAATCTAAGAATTAGGGAACAGACACCCTAATTGACGCGAACTCTAAAGATAGATCTATCGGGCCCAACAAGCCCCATCCAAAGTACCGGATGCTTTAGTACTTCGAAATTTATATCATGTCCGAAGGAGGATCCCGGAATGATGGGGATATTCTTATATGCATATTGTGAATGTCGGTTACCAGGTGTTCAATCCATATGAATGATATTTTTGTCTCTATGCATGGGACGTTTATTTATGAGAATTGGGAATATGAAATCTTGTGGTCTATTAAAATTATGAAATGATTATTTATGCTAAACTAATGAACTCACCAACCTTTTGGTTGACACTTGAAAGTATGTTTATTCTCAGGTACGAAAGAAATCTTCCGCTGTGCATTTGATCATTTTAAAGATATTACTTGGAGTCATTCATGACATATTTGAAAAGACGTTGCATTCGAGTCATTGAGTTTATCAAGATCATTATTAAGTTAATTATAGTTGGATATATTATGAAATGGTATGCATGTCTGTCAACTTCAGATGTAAATGAAAGATTGTCTTTTCAAAACGAATGCAATGTTTGTAAAATGTATCATATAGAGGTCAAGTACCTCGCGATGTAATCAACTGTTGTGAATCGTTTATAATCGATATGAACTTCGTCCGGATGGATTAGGACGGGTCTTTACAGTTGGTATCAGAGCGGTGGTCTTAGCGAACCATGTCTGCATTAGTGTGTCTAACTGATAAGTCATTAGGATGCATTATTGAGTCTGGACTTCGACCGTGTCTGCATGTCAAAAGTTTTGCTTATAATTTCGTGTCGGAAATCATCTGCTTATCATCCTTAGGTAATTACCTGCCTATCATTCTTAGTCTAGACACATCTTACTACAATGATTGCATGAAAAGTGTATAGACAAAATTCATATCTTAGCGTATCTGCTAATTAGATTCCTCCGTAACTTATGAGATTTTAGTATTATATGTGTATATGTAAATTATGTATTGCAGGATACTAATCTACATTCTATAATCTATTTCTTATCGAAAATCCTTCATCTGATCGTACGAGATGAATCCCTCAACTAGATCGAATCCCTCGGATTTCGACAACTATCCCGATAGTTATCCTGACAGTTATTCAGAATGGATAGTCATCTAAGCTACGAAAACAACGACACCAGAATGAATTAACCAATCATCCATCCCCAATTCATTTGATGGATTCATAGTCGACTTAATCAATGGAGACGCGCAGAAGGCGATCCCATCCACTAACCAAATTCACCTTTTGGCGAAGAACTTGAAACATTCACTGGCAAACCAATCCGAAACACCATCTTCACCCTCATTTCCCAAATATCTCGCCATGATTATATTATATCTAAAATTCTAAACCTCATTCATCCGCTTATTCCAACCGCCAATCATCCCGGAGTAACCGAAGAAGCCAACGAGCTTCGCTCCCGAGTTGTAGCTTTGAAAAATATGGTGCAAAACGTACCAGCTTCAGCAACATCACCGGCACCAACAGTACCATCACCACTATCAACAACAACATCCGCATCTCATGCCTCAACATCTCATTCTGTACCTCGAGTACAATCATCGTTCTACGAATTGTTCTACATTATTTATCTTCGTTCTACATGGCGATTATGTAATTTCTCAAGTTTTAAAGATTATTCATTCTAGTTCCAAACGGAAATCAAATGAGATTAATATCATATTAACTCATTAAATCCATGAATGCATCTGAAGAAAATATATATACAAGTATATTTTTATAAAGATTGTAATTTAAAATTCTTTCGTACAAACTGTTAATGGTGAAAATATTTTAACGGGTAGGTAATACCCGAGGAATATTTAGATTTCACTTTAATAAGTTACACTGTACATTTGACGAAAATGATTCAACAGTCATATACTATCCTACTTACAACCACCGATATACGTATCCGTTCACCAAAGAATAACTATTTTCATTCAAATTCAATTTCATATTTGGATTTTGTCCTATCAGAATCCAACAAGTGGCATAATGAAGAAAACAGTAGACAAAATAAAATTTGATAGAAACAAACAAATTAACTATGAGAAATTCTGTTAAGAATCCACGCTAATTGTTCCTAGCTAATTGTTCCTAACTAACTGATTACATTTTATATCATCGCAATTTAATTATCGCAATTTAAATTCTCGCAATTTTATTTATCGTCATTTAATTTCTGTTATTTACTTTACGCATTTAATTTATTGTCATTTAATTTCTGTTATTTATTTTACGCACTTTAAATATCGGGACACGTATACAAGGTTTTGACATATCATATCGACGCATCTATATATATTATTTGGAATCACCATAGACACTCTATATGCAGTAATGATCGAGTTCTCTATACAGGGTTGAGGTTGATTCTCAAATAATATATATACTTTGAGTTGTGATCGAGTCTGAGACATGTACACGGGTCACGATACGTATTAATTAATTTGAATATTATATATTAAGCTATATATGAAATATTGGACTATCAACTATGGACTATCAACTGTGGACTGCCGACATTGGAAAATTAAAATGAATTAAAATATTGATTATAACATATGAAACTAAACAATTCTTCAAGTTTGCCACTTGATTTCATCTTAAACCTTATTTGTACCTTGATGATTACAATCTGCGATTCAAACCTTTCATGATTCTTGAAAACACCTCAATCGAAAGGATGAACCAACTGCACTTCATCCACGGAAGAAAAGTGATGTGCAGCGGGGTGTATATAAAATAGTTATTAATTTTAGCAGGAAATACTATTAAATACGATACAATTTTACACAAGATATTTATTTATTTATAGAATGGATATACTTAAACCTTGCTACAACACTTATAGGCAGTGTACCTAATCGTACAGTAGTGTAGTTTTTAGTAAGTCCGGTTCGTTCCACAGGGAATCTTTTTTAAACAAAGCTCAACGCTATATTAGTTTACTTTTATAAAAATACAAATATATATATAAGTAATATTATTATTATAAAGGGGGGTTTTTACCGTTTAATGACCGGTTTGTCGATTTTAAAACTTTAGTCGCAGTTAAAACCTAATGTAAAATATTAAATAAATAAAAGACTTAATTTAAAGCGTAAAATAAATAACGATAATGAAATTGCAATAAAAGTGCGATAAAATAAAATTGCGATAATTAAAAAGTACGATAATTAAAAGTGCGATTAAATAACAATAAATAAAAGTGCGATAATTAGAAGTGCAATTAAATATAAAATAAAGGAAATTAAATATGAAATAAAAGAATTATACTTATTTAAACTTCCGTAATCATGATGTTTGACGTGTTGATTTTAGTTTTAGGCCCATGGGTTAATTGTCCTTTGTCCTGGATTATTTAATATGTCCGTCTGGTTTTTGTCCATAACAGTCCATCAGTCATAAATATAAAATGCGAGTGTCCTCGTCAAATTATTCTTATACCCGAAGTTAAATATTCCAACTAATTGGGGATTTAAACTGTAACAAGATTTTAATACTTTGTTTAATAATTACACCAGGATGTCGACTGAGTGTAACCCAAGGTTTTAATATTTTGTTATCAATTATACCAAGTGTCCTTTGTACATAATTTCACCCCTGTTTTAATTATTCTAGTGGCTATTAATCCATTCCCGTGTCCGGTTAAATGAACGATTATTCGTACATATAAATACCCCGCCCATCGTGTCCGATCGAGTGTATATGGTAATTTATAGGGACGCCCAATTGTAAATCTTTATATTAACATTAACAAACTATCATTTAGTTAAACAAATATAAAGCCCATTAATAGCTCATAGTCTAATTTCCACAAGTGTCGTTCTTTTGTTCAAACCCCAATTATGGTACAAAGCCCAATTATCCAATTTTAGTAATTAGCCCAACATCATGATTACTTCGGATTAAATAAGCATAATAATAACTTAACTACGAGACATTAATGTAAAAAGGTTGAACATAACTTACAATGATTAAAAATAGCGTAGCGTTACACGGACAGAATTTCGACTTACACCCTTACAACATTCGCTAACATACCCTTATTATTAGAATTATAATTAAAATTAAAATATAAATTATAAATATATATATATAATTTACGTATGAGAAGAAGAAAAAAAGATTATGAAAAATGATCAGATTTCGGTTTGCTTTATAGGGAGTTTCAAAACTGGGGGCTCCGCGACTCGCGGCCATTTTGGCCTTCAAACTCCGCGAGTCGCGGAGTTTGTTTTTACAGCTCACCCCTTTGGAGTCTTTCTCTGCCGACGGTTTTTATTTATAAATATAATATATATATAATTAATATAATTAAATATATATTATATTATATTTATATACATAGTTAACTTGTAATTTTTAGTCCGTTGCGTCGAGCGTTAAGAGTTGACTCTGGTCCCGGTTCCGGATTTTCGAACGTCCTTGCGTACAATTTAATATCTTGTACTTTGCGTTTTGAATCTTATACTCTTGTAATTTCGAGACGTTTCTTATCAATAATTGGAACCTTTTTGATTGTCTTTTGTATTTTTGAGCTTTTTGGTCGTTTGCGTCTTCAATTCGTCGAATCTGTCTTTTGTCTTCACCTTTTATTATTTAAACGAATATCACTTGTAAATAGAACAATTGCAACTAAAAGCTTGTCTTTCTTGAGGAATAATGCTATGAAATATATGTTCGTTTTTAGCATTATCAAATATTCCCACAGTTGAGCGTTGCTTGTCCTCAAGCAATATCGTCTTGAAATACTAGAATCACTTCTTTATTCTTCACACTTTGTACATTAGTGATTTCTATACGGTGGTATGAACAATGGTAGTAACGATATGATTTACAGTCCCACATGACTATAAAAATTTAGATCCATTAAGGAAATTGGATCTTTATGAAAACATTTGATCTTTTGAAAATTAAATCTAGTTTTTACCCTAGATAAGTTTTCCGGAATAACCCTTTACCGGTGTTTGCAAAATATTTTTGTGGGTTTGGTGGGTTTCAGATTTGAAAATTTTAGCTCAAAACTTGCGGTTTTGTGTCACCCACTTGCTAACCTTGTATTTGGAAAGCAACACGTCCAGTTTACTTGTCCCGTATATTACCTTTCGGTAAACTACCATCCGGTTGTAAAGGAAAGCGTTGAACAAGCAACTGTTAAGGCAATGTCCCCTGACATGCTTTTAATTATGGTCTATAACGTGTCGGACGCAATTACTATCCTTGGTAGGAGCAATAGTAAAGCTCACCCTTATAATTTTTCGGTATGGCACAAGGTCCTGTCTTTGACCACTATGCAACCACCGTTCTTACGGTTGACACCCGATTTGGTTCAGGTGACCTAATGAATTCCAGGTGAATTCCTAGGATTTTACGTTCAATGGTAATGAACGCATTGAAAATAGGGTTTTCAGAAAACAAATCGGTTTGTAATTTTGATCAAAATATTTTCTCTTTCAAGCTCGAGTTTAGATATCATTGAATTCCATGAGTTTGTAATTCTCAATCTTTAAGGTCAATCTCAAGGATTGAGTAATATCAGTCTTAAAAGCTGATTTTTAATCTTTAAGGAGATTATCCTTTCTGGAGATCTGATTCATTAGTCTTATCCAGCTAATTTGCATGGTGCCCCCCATTGTACGAGATAAATCCTTCTCATGGTTAGGATAAATCTGACCACTTGGCGACCCTGTTTAATGCTGAGGTCCGTGGATTTCCTGCTGATTTTAGTGATGACTTTTCTAGATTTTTCGTCAACCTACAGCTGGTCTGGACGACAACTTCATGACCTAAATCAAGAAGCGCGTGTCTTTTTCGGAAGACTTTACTTCCTTTTAATGATGGAATTGATTCATCGTGTAGATCCATCTCTTCTTTTCTTTCATCGGGTAAAATAGTTTAGTTTAGTCCAAAGCAAAAGTATTTTCAGTTATTTGTTACAGATATATGTGACATATGTTTAAGATAACTTGGTAAATTTTCCCACACTTGGCTTTTATTTTCCTTTTTATCGTCCTCTATTCCATTTTAAATGAATTTTAACATTTTGGTTTGTTTCTCAATTTATGTCCTTTCCGAGGTAACAATAATTTCGGTGTTAAAACCTAGTTTTATCGTTCATAAATATGTATAAACATGATTTTGAGTTCATTTAATTGAAAATTTTAAAAAATTTTACTAGAATTGGGTAGTCAGTATATAAGACTAGGGCTGTTCTTTATTATCAGAGAGCACTAGATTCTAATACAACTACTGCTTTACTAGTATTTTTAATGGTAACCAAGTGTTTAAAGTAAAAATTTTTAAAATCCGAAAGAATTTAACCCCTTCCCACACTTAAGATCTTGCAATGCCCTCATTTGCAAGAAATCAGTAACAATTTAAATTATTGAGGGTGATTTGTGTGAAAATGATTAAATTTTACCAAAGTTTCCAAATATATTGGCGTTTGTTTGCTGAATGATAAATGGTGCACATCATTTGTTCATTCCGTCTTGTTGTTATTTCACATATATTTTGCATCTTGTCATCAAAATTAGTTGTTTTTGCTGAACTTAATGTCAGTCTTTGAAAATGCGTTGTTTTACCCTGTTGTGTACATAAGATAAACTGCAAACATATATACATATTTTTGAAGTTTGGTATATTACCCCACATTCAAAAATTATTAAAATCTAAGAATAAAAGTTAGATAATTATAAAAATGATTACAATATTAACAAAAGTATTAAACGTATCAATAATTACAAATTACAAAATAAATAAAACTAAGTATACTAGGGATGATACTGGTACCAATAGGGGTTCCAGGCATAACCATAGGTGCTATAGAATGCTTCGGCAGGGTCATACGTAGGATATGGTGGCTGCATCTCTATAGACTAGGGAGGGTAGATGGGTTTCGGTGTAGGAATATAGTTTCTACCTATATGTTGGCAATGAGCTATGATTTGGTTCTGATGAACTTGCCAATCTTCAAATGCTCTCTGTCTAGCATTTTCGTATTCCTGAGAAGCTATAAACCTTTGCATTTCTTGCATCTCATTCCCCCCTCCTACATTACCTTGCTGTTGGTTTCTCTCCACCTGTGGATGTCTACCATGGTATCGTACTGCGGCGTTATTTCGCCTCTTCAAAACTTTCGCACCATGGTATACATTTAAACCTATAGTATCGCGGGGTTCCGGTTCTTCTACTAATAATCCCCCCCGACTTATATCCACACTGAGATATTCACCAATCAAAGTAATAAAAATACCACCTCCTATTATGCTATGCGGTCTCATCCCCTAAACCATAGCTGATAAATAATAACCCACACAATATGGTATACTTACAGCACTTTGTGGGTCTCGAATACACATATCGTAAAACAAATCTTGTTCATTTACTTTTTCCTTGTTTTTACCCCTTTGTGTAATCGAATTAGCTAAAAACCTATGTATCACTCTTAATTCGGCTCTATCTATATCCAAATAAGAGTAATTTCCCCCTTTGAAACGGTGATGGCTTGTCATTTGACTCCACACACCGTGTGTATCAAAATTTTCATCTATCTTTCTACCGTTTAGTATCAACCCTCTACAATCAGCGGATGCTAACTCCTCAGGCGTATATATACGTAAAGCCTGAGCCATGTCCAGTAAAGACATGTGGCGCATCGAACCGCCTAACAAAAATCTAATAAAAGAACGATCGGTTAAACTAGCTACCCGATCATTCAACTCTATACTACATAACAATTCTTCACACCATACTTTATATACAGGTCTACGCATGGTGAATAAACGTACCCAGTCATTAAAAGTAGAATTACCATACCTCTGTACAAGTAATTCCCTAATTGGCCCGGCCAATTCTACAGCTTCTAAGGGTCCCCATTCTATGACCCTCGGTACCTCAACAACCTTAGAATGAAGAGTATGCAAACCCCTTTGATATTTTGGATAATCTATCCAACGTCTGTCAAATCTCAGGTTCGGGTGCAACTCTTCCAAGTGCATATCAGAAAAGGTCATGACTGGATGAGGTATATCCTGCTTGTAGTAGTTATCCACCTCCTGTTGTTCCATATTCTCAGCAAGAGCATTGCGGGCTTGGGATGAAGATTCACCCCTTTCAGTCTGCAAAACACATCAAACATAATTTTTGTGCATCCAAATATGCATTAGTGTCAGCAAAATCATCAATCAAAATAATTACAATGACATGATCAATTTATATCAAACTTAAGCTCATTTTCACATTTTTATCAAATCTACACTTTTGCAAATAAGCATATACGAAAATGTTCGCCAAGTTCATAAGCATTCAACTCAAATAACATGTCAAAATAATCATTACTAGCAATTAAACAAGTCTCAAATGGCATTATCTTTCAAAAATCAAGTTCATGAATTTTAGACTTGAAAAAGTCCACTTTAATACTCAAAATCATATTTAGGCTCAAAGTTTGGATCATTTAACTACCTAAACATGTTACACTACTTATTTTAGCAACAATTCATGACAAAAATCGGCCATAACCTGTTTATATCAAAAAGCTCCAAATTTGCTCAAGAACACAAACCCTAGATTACTCAAAATTTGAAGTTTAAGGCTTCTAATCATGTTAAACAGCATCAATCTAGGTTATACAAGCATAATACATAAACAATTTAAGCCTAATTACACTAAAAAGCATCAAAATCAAATTGGGAAAAAAATGACTCAAGAACACCAAATTTCGGATTAAATGGTGTTTAACTGTAGAAATTTACCGTTTTTCTTGAGTAATTCTTAGATAGCATCCTTCTCAACATGATTTTAGCAAAAGATTTGATGATTAACGGTTAAAAATTGTGATTTTGGGGTGTATTTTTCGGGTTTTTTCGTGGGTATTTCGCTGTGTTTTTGAGTTTTGGGTTGTGTGGACTGAAACTGATCGTTCAGCTCTTTTTATTTTTTTTTTCTGATTTTCGGTCCCTCCGCGACTCGCGGTGAATAACCCTTCAAACTCCGCGAGTCGCGGAGTTTGATATTTTTTTTTTTTTATAATCATTAACTTATAAAACAATTAAGTACTTAATTTTAAAATTTTGTTTCCCTTGTTATTTAGGACGAGGTCGTTTCGGATCGATGTCCTAGTCCGTCCCTCGATAAAATTTTAAAATTTGTCTTTTTGTAGTGATTGTTTTAAAAGCTAAGATTTTTGGGTTTTTTCAATGTTTTTGGCATATTTTAATTCAATAAGATTAAAAATAATGATAATAAAAGTTCTCGTCCCTCTCTCGGGTAAAGCAATTTCGGTTCAAAGACCTAGTCGACGAATTTAAAAATCATATTCTTAACTTAATGAGATAAAGTAAATTTTTGTTTTTAAATTCACACAACTTAAATATAAAGTTCAAAATTAATATTAAAAATTCACACCAAACTTAAAATTTGAAATGCATAAAATTAAAAATTCATATTATAAATTCACACCAAACTTATATTAATTTTTCAAATATTTACAATTTTAAATATATTGTTTTTACAAAGTTTACAATATTAATTTAAGATTTAAATATTAATTTTAAAAACATGGTAAAAATAAAATTAAAAATCTTTTTGTCTTTTTATCCCACTTTAATCAATCAAATATTATCAAAAATATGCGCCCCTCTTTTCGGTAAAGTAATTTCGGTTCCAAGACCTAATTTAACTCATGACGAATTTTTGAAATATTTTGGGTTGATTGATTAAAGATATTTATACCTTAAGAATAAACGTTAAATTTCGCAGTGATGTAATAAATTTTTGAATGATATCAATAATTTCGGTCGCCAAACCTAATTTTATTCAATACCAATTTAATACTTTTTAGCGAACAAATTAGCGTTTATTATCAAAAGGTTAAAAATAAAAATAAAAATAAAAACTGTACAGACATACCTGTGAGATAGATTTCTTAGTTATATGATCTATCCCATTCATAAGATAGTCGGTTTAATTGGTTTTCCATGGCTACATAGGCGTAACCTCGAGCATTCAGTGTCTTTTCTTCTAAACATATGAACGGTCCGTCTCTGCATAAAGTAACAAATTCGGTATTTGAATAGGTTTGATTATTTGAACATTTACCTCCATGTGACCATTTTCCGCATTTGTGACATCTTTCTAGGTGTCGTGCTCTTCTTTTTGCTGCGGATTTTGATTTTCCTTTACCAAATTGAAACTTATTATCTTCGCATCTGGATTCTTTTCTAACTCCGTCCATTCTTTCTCTGATTACTGATACTAATTCACTCGGTAGTATGTCATTATTTCTTTTAGTGATCAAAGCGTGTAGCATTAGACCATGGTTTAGTTCACAGGCAGTCTTCATTTTGTAAAAACCTAAAAAAAAAAAAAAAAATTCAGAATGGGGGGAGAAGACTAGTTCTTTAGGGTCTGCTAGGGAAAGACCATTCGGGTTCCATTTTCGAGAACTACACGAAAACAGACAATCTAACTCTAACAGAAATACATATTATCCTTTAAAGACTTGATTCTCCCCACACTTAGTTAGCTGTGGTGTCGAAATTGTGATTAACTTCGTTGTCGACTTCCATCGGACCATGTATGTAATGTTTAACTCTGTGACCATTAACTTTAAATTCAATCCCATTTGAATTTATTAATTCTATCGTTCCGTATGGAAAAACTCTTTTGACTATGAATGGTCCAGACCATCTTGATTTCAATTTTCCAGGAAATAGCTTGAATCGTGAATTGAAAAGAAGAACTCTGTCTCCATCTTTAAATTCTTTTGAACTTCTGATTCTTTTATCATGCCATTTCTTCGTTCTTTCTTTATAGATTAACGAATTTTCGTATGCTTCATGTCTTAATTCTTCTAATTCGTTTAGTTGACTTAATCGTAGACGTCCGGCTTCATGTAAATCAAGATTACATGTCTTCAAAGCCCAAAATGCTTTGTGTTCAATTTCTACTGGAAGATGACATGCTTTTCCATAAACAAGTCTAAAAGGTGTGGTTCCAATTGGAGTTTTGTAGGCTGTTCTAAAAGCCCAGAGTGCATCCTCCAATTTAATGGACCATTCCTTCTGATTTGATCCTACGGTTTTCTCTAGAATACGTTTTAAAGCTCGGTTGGTATTTTCAACTTGTCCACTTGTTTGTGGATGATATGCGGTGGAGATTTTATGAGTTACTCCATATCTTTTAAGAACTTTCTCAAGTTGATTATTACAGAAATGAGTACCCCGATCACTTATTAAAGCTTTCGGTGTTCCAAACCTTGCAAAAAGACGTTTTAAAAAGTTGACTACAACTCATGCATCGTTAGTTGGGAGAGCTTGTGCTTCCACCCATTTAGATACATAATCAATGGCTACGAGAATATAGAGATTATTATGAGATTTTGGAAATGGACCCATAAAGTCAATACCCCAAATGTCAAATACTTCACATACTTGGATGACATTTTGTGGCATTTCATCACGTTGACTTATTTTTCCGGCCCTTTGACATGCATCACAGGATTTGTAAAGAAGGTGTGCGTCTTTGTAAATTGTAGGCCAATAGAATCCAGCTTCATAAACTTTTCTTGCTGTTAGTTGAGGCCCATAATGCCCTCCTGTTGGTCCTGTGTGACAATGGTTTAATATTTTACTAGCTTCATCTCCAAATACACATCGGCGTATTATTCCATCGGGACAACTTTTAAACAGATGTGGATCTTCCCAAAAATAGTGTTTTATATCACTGAAGAATTTCTTTCGTCTTTGGTACGATAATCCTTTTTCAAGGAATCCACATACTAAATAATTTGCATAGTCTGCAAACCATGGGATTTCTTTATAATCTATCTTCAATAGATATTCATCAGGAAAGTTGTCTTGTATGGCTGATTCATTTAGAACTTCTAATTCGGAATTTTCAAGACGAGAAAGATGATCAGCGGCGAGATTTTCTGCTCCTCTTTTATCTCGGATTTCAATATCAAACTCTTGTAAGAGTAAGATCCAACGGATTAATCTTGGTTTAGCATCTTGTTTTGAAAATAGGTATCTAAGAGCAGAATGGTCGGTATAGACCACCGTTTTTGCTAGAACGAGATATGATCGAAATTTGTCAAAAGCAAAGACAATAGCAAGGAGTTCTTTTTCAGTAGTTGTATAGTTCGTTTGTGCTCCTTGTAACGTCTTACTAGCATAATATATAGGTTGAAATCGTTTTTCAATCCTTTGTCCTAAAACGGCTCCCATTGCAAAATCACTTGCATCGCACATTAGTTCAAATGGTAGATTCCAATTTGGTGTTATCATGATCGGTGCATTAGTGAGTTTTTCTTTAAGAATATTAAAAGATTTGATACACTCATCTGAAAAGATGAATGGAGCATCCTTTTCTAGGAGTTTTTTCATAGGAGTGGCAATTTTAGAAAAATCTTTTATGAAACGTCGGTAAAAACCGGCATGCCCTAGAAAACTCCTAACTCCTCTAACATTGGTGGGATGTGGAAGTTTAGCAATTACATCTACTTTAGCTCTATCCACTTCAATTCCTTCTTTTGAAATTTTATGTCCAAGAACGATGCCTTCTTTAACCATGAAATGGCATTTCTCCCAATTAAGTACTAGATTTGATTTTTCGCATCTAATTAGCATTCGTTCCAGATTAACTAGACATGATTTAAATGTATCACCGAAGACTGAAAAGTCATCCATGAATACTTCCATGCATTCTTCTATCATGTAGTGAAAAATCGCCATCATACACCTTTGAAAGGTTGCAGGGGCGTTGCAAAGTCCAAATGGCATGCGTTTGTAAGAAAAAGTACCATAAGGGCACGTGAATGTGGTTTTCTCTTGGTCCTCGGGTGCTATTGGAATTTGAAAATATCAGGAAAATCCATCTAGAAAACAATAGTAACTATTTCCGGCTAATCTTTCCAACATTTGATCTATGAAAGGTAAGGGAAAGTGATCTTTTCTGGTGGCGTCATTTAATTTTCTATAATCAATACACACACGCCATCCTGTTACAGTCCTAGTAGGAATAAGCTCATTTTTCTCATTTGTAATGACAGTCATGCAACCCTTCTTAGGCACGCATTGAACTGGGCTTACCCATGGACTATCAGAGATTGGATAAATTAGACCTGCATCTAGCAGTTTAATAATTTCTTTCTTAACTACATCTTGCATATTAGGATTTAGTCTTCGTTGGCGTTGCACATACGTTTTATGACCTTCTTCCATAAGGATTTTATGTGTGCAATACGAAGGACTTATTCCTTTAATATCATGAATCTTCCATGCAATGGCTGGTTTATGAGCTTTCAACACAGAAATGAGTTGTGATTTCTCATTTTCAGTAAGAGAAGACGATATTATTACAGGTAATTCAGATTCACCATGTAAATAAGCGTATTCCAAATGGTTTGGAAGTGGCTTTAACTCTAATTTCGGAGGTTCTTCTATCGATGATTTGTATCGATATCTGTCTTCTTCTTTTAGCATTTGAATTTCTTCTGTTGTTGGTTCATATCCATTAGCTATAAGTGTAGCTAACATTTTAGCTTCATCAATTGGTTCATTACCTTCTCCTAAAGAACATTCTCCTGTTCCTTGTAATTCTGGAAATTCTTCTAATAATTCTGCATGTGCATCTATAGTTTGAATATAATAACATGTATCATCTGCAGATTGTGGTTGTTGCATTGCTCTATCAACTGAAAAGGTAACACTCTCATCCTCTATACTTAGGGTCAGTTTCTTACCGAACACGTCTATCATTGCTTTAGCCGTGTTTAAGAATGGTCTTCCTAATATGAGAGGAACTTGAGAATCTTCTTCCATGTCCAGAACAACAAAATCTACTGGAAATACTAAAGTACCAACTTTAACTAGCATGTTCTCCATTATCCCTCTAGGATATTTTATTGATCTATCAGCTAGTTGTATGCTTATTCTGGTTGGTTTCAATTCTCCAAGGTCTAGTTTAGCGTATAGTGAATACGGCATTAGATTTATACTAGCACCTAAGTCTGCCAATGCTTCTATTGAACTAAGACTACCCGAAAAACATGGAATTGTGAAACTTCCTGGATCAGATAGTTTTTCTGGTATCTTATTCAACAGCACTGCTGAACAATTAGCATTCATAGTAACAGCCGAGAGTTCTTCCATTTTCTTTCTATTTGAGATTAGATCTTTCAAGAATTTAGCATATCTAGGCATTCCTAAAATCACATCAATGAAAGGAAGATTTACATTTATCTGTTTAAACATATCCAAGAATTTGGATTGCTCGGCTTCAAGTTTCTCTTTCTTCATTTTACTTGGGTAAGGAAGTGGTGGTTGGTATGGTTTAACATAAGGTTTAGCCTTAACTGTGTTATCTTCATTAACCTTTTCAACTACCGGTTCTTTTTCCTTATCTTGATCAGGTTTTTGTTCTTGTGGAGTAGGAATAGTTTCATCAGAAGTTACAGGTATTTCAGGTGGTTTAAGTGTTGTACCACTTCTTGTGGTAATGGCTTTAGCTGTTTCGTTCCGGGGGTTAGCATTTGTATCACTAGGTAGACTTCCCGGTTTTCTTTCACCTATTAACCTTGCTAGGTTACTCACTTCTTGTTCCAGATTTTGAATAGAAGCTTGTTGATTTCTAAATGCTTGAGCATTTTGTTCATTGGTTTGTTTCTGAGATGTGAAAAATTGCGTTTGAGTTTCAACTAGCATCGTCATCATATCTTCTAAATTCGGCTTTTTATCATCGGTTTGTTGTGGTGGTTTGTTTTGAAAATTAGGTCTTTGCTGATTGTAATTATTATTAGATACTTGTTGATTGGTAGGACCTTGTTGGTTGTTGTATGGAATATTTCGGTTATAATTCTGGTTTTGATTGTAAATCGGTCTTGGCGGTTGATAATTATTCTGATAATTATTTCCAGGCCTTTTGTTTATGTATGAAATATTCTCTCTTTGTTCCATTGTTAATTCAATACTGAGACAATCTTTTGTCAAATGTGGTCCTCCACACTGCTCACAACTAATTCGTATTGAGTGAATATCTTTAGTCATCTTTTCCATTCGTCTCTCCACAGCATCTATTTTTGCGGAAATGGAATCTAAGTCATGGCTAGAATCGGCTCTAGCTGCTTTAGATGATCTAACGATGTCTTTTTCTTGGTGCCACTCATGTGAGTGGGAAGCAGTGTTATCAATAATTTTGTAAGCATCAGTTTCGGTTTTCTTCATAATAGAACCACCAGCTGCTATATCTATGTCTTTTCTTGTAGTGATGTCGCATCCTTGGTAGAATATTTGTACTATTTGACAGGTGTCTAAACTATGTTGCGGACATCCTCTTAACAACTTTCCATATCTAGTCCACGCCTCATATAGAGTTTCATTTGGCTTCTGTGTGAACGTAACAATTTCTGCTTGAAGTCTTACGGCTTTAGATGCAGGAAAGAATTGTTTAAGAAATTTGTCAACTAAAACATCCCATGTATCAATCGCCCCTTCAGGTAACGATTCCAACCAATCTTTGGCTTCTCCCTTTAAAGTCCAGGGAAATAACATGAGATATATCTGTTCATCCTCCACTTCTCGGATTTTAAATAGTGTGCAGATCCTATTAAAGGTACGTAGATGTTCATTTGGATCTTCCTTCGGCGCACCACTAAATTGGCATTGATTAGTTACCATGTGTAGAATTTGTCCTTTGATTTCATAATCTGGCGCATTAATGTCTGGATGAGTAATTGCGTGACCTTGGCCAGTGCGTTTAGCTCTCATTCGGTCTTCCATACTTAAAGGTTCCAGATTCTCCATAATTGAATTTATTGAATCGGAATCACTAGAGGATTCTGATTTAATGGTTCGTTCCTCAACAATCTCTGTTTGAATGATTGGTGGCTCCGGAGGAAAGTTTAATGGTTCAGGATCTACGAAACGTTCCTGAATATTCTCCGGATTCTCAATTGTGAGGTCGGGTTCAAAAAATGGATTATCGGAAATTTGAACTGAAGTACTTGGTCTACTGGATGACGATTCTAAAGAAAAATCAACGGCGGTTATATTTGCTAAATGTCTTGATCTAGTTACAGGTGGTGAACGTACAAAAGGTGATGAACGTCTTGCTCGGTGCATTCACTGAATATCCTATTAGTTTTAAAAAGGAAAGAAAAATTATAATAAGTTATCCAACCAATAGACTTTTCTGATTTTGCCCACGTTTTGAATAGCCAAAAGATGCAGCAGAGGGGCAGGATTCGTTTGGTCTCAATATAATTGAGGACTGTTTGGCTCCAATAACCCGGTCCACGTACAAATCCAACTATTACTACGAACCAGAAAATTTTGATGTCTATTAATTTAACCACTTAAAATAAATTTTCGTAATTTTAAGAAATTTAGATAAGAAGTAGAATAAAAATCTATGTCCTAAAACTAGAATAGCGAGAAATAAGAAAGAAAAAGAGTTCGTCGAAAAAGGTCGAAAAAGAAAAATGGTTGAAAAATAAAAGGTGACGGAAAAATAAAAGAAACTTATAAAACTTAAAAATACTTGACTAACCTAACCTTATTACTACAACTAACTTAAAATTATAATCGCAAATTGAAATTACTAATTGGAATGATAATTGATACATAGTAAAAGGTGTCTAAAAATATTAAAGCTTACAGGAAAAACTATATCCCAAATGGAAATAACTTAAAAAGAAACTAAAACTTAAAAAGGCGTCGCAAAATTCTAAAGCACCTAAATCTTAGTCTAAAGAAAAAGCACTAAAGGAATTCTACGGCAAAGCCTAAAAATCTAGGAGTAAAAATGACTATGGCAAAAACTAAGTTTAAAATTAAATATGAGCGAAAAAAATACAAATATTACGCTACAACGATTAAAAAGGGACAAAATATAAAAATATACAAAAAGTTGTAAAAATTACAATTTTTATAAAAATATTATTTTTATATTATTTGTTTATTAAATCTACTAATTTTATAATTTAATTAAATTAATTAAACTAAAAATACAAATTAATTAAAAAGTAAAAGTTAAAATAAAACTAATAATAATAATAATAATTATTAGGGTTAAATAATAATAATAATTAATAATTATCCGTAATTAATGCTGAATTAGGGTTTTGTCGCCTGTCAGAAAATCTCCGCGAGTTGCGGTATTTAAAACAACAAACCCCGCGAGTCGCGGGGTTCAGAAATTCAGATGACAGCTTATTTAAATTTGACGCGTTTTTCTTTATTTATTTTTTTTTATTTTATGTTTTCTGTTTTTATATAAATAAAAGATATTTAAATAAAACTTATATTTTTATACACTAAAATAAAAATAAAGAAACTTATAAAACTTAAATATTTAACAAAATCTTAAAAATACTTATATTTTTGTTTTTCTTTTTATATTTTCGAATATTTAAAACGTATTTTTATAAAAGCGACTTTTAATAGAAGTAAACTAAAATTTTATTTTATTTTTATATTAGTGTTGCGCTTCCGGCTTTTAAGAGATGTCCCCGGCAGCGGCGCCAAAAATACTTGATGTGCAGCGGGGTGTATATAAAATAGTTATTAATTTTAGCAGGAAATACTATTAAATACGATACAATTTTACACAAGATATTTATTTATTTATAGAATGGATATACTTAAACCTTGCTACAACACTTATAGGCAGTGTACCTAATCGTACAGTAGTGTAGTTTTTAGTAAGTCCGGTTCGTTCCACAGGGAATCTTTTTTAAACAAAGCTCAACGCTATATTAGTTTACTTTTATAAAAATACAAATATATATATAAGTAATATTATTATTATAAAGGGGGGTTTTTACCGTTTAATGACCGGTTTGTCGATTTTAAAACTTTAGTCGCAGTTAAAACCTAATGTAAAATATTAAATAAATAAAAGACTTAATTTAAAGCGTAAAATAAATAACGATAATGAAATTGCAATAAAAGTGCGATAAAATAAAATTGCGATAATTAAAAAGTACGATAATTAAAAGTGCGAATAAATAACAATAAATAAAAGTGCGATAATTAGAAGTGCAATTAAATATAAAATAAAGGAAATTAAATATGAAATAAAAGAATTATGCTTATTTAAACTTCCGTAATCATGATGCTTGACGTGTTGATTTTAGTTTTATGCCCATGGGTTAATTGTCCTTTGTCCTGGATTATTTAATATGTCCGTCTGGTTTTTGTCCATAACAGTCCATCAGTCATAAATATAAAATGCGAGTGTCCTCGTCAAATTATTCTTATACCCGAAGTTAAATATTCCAACTAATTGGGGATTTAAACTGTAACAAGATTTTAATACTTTGTTTAATAATTACACCAGGATGTCGACTGAGTGTAACCCAAGGTTTTAATATTTTGTTATCAATTATACCAAGTGTCCTTTGTACATAATTTCACCCCTGTTTTAATTATTCTAGTGGCTATTAATCCATTCCTGTGTCCGGTTAAATGAACGATTATTCGTACATGTAAATACCCGCCCATCGTGTCCGATCGAGTGTATATGGTAATTTATAGGGACGCCCAATTGTAAATCTTTATATTAACATTAACAAACTATCATTTAGTTAAACAAATATAAAGCCCATTAATAGCTCATAGTCTAATTTCCACAAGTGTCGTTCTTTTGTTCAAACCCCAATTATGGTACAAAGCCCAATTACCCAATTTTAGTAATTAGCCCAACATCATGATTACTTCGGATTAAATAAGCATAATAATAACTTAACTACGAGACATTAATGTAAAAAGGTTGAACATAACTTACAATGATTAAAAATAGCGTAGCGTTACACGGACAGAATTTCGACTTACACCCTTACAACATTCGCTAACATACCCTTATTATTAGAATTATAATTAAAATTAAAATATAAATTATAAATATATATATATAATTTACGTATGAGAAGAAGAAGAAAAAGATTATGAAAAATGATCAGATTTCGGTTTGCTTTATAGGGAGTTTCAAAACTGGGGGCTCCGCGACTCGCGGCCATTTTGGCCTTCAAACTCCGCGAGTCGCGGAGTTTGTTTTTACAGCTCACCCCTTTGGAGTCTTTCTCTGCCGACGGTTTTTATTTATAAATATAATATATATATAATTAATATAATTAAATATATATTATATTATATTTATATACATAGTTAACTTGTAATTTTTAGTCCGTTGCGTCGAGCGTTAAGAGTTGACTCTGGTCCCGGTTCCGGATTTTCGAACGTCCTTGCGTACAATTTAATATCTTGTACTTTGCGTTTTGAATCTTATACTCTTGTAATTTCGAGACGTTTCTTATCAATAATTGGAACCTTTTTGATTGTCTTTTGTACTTTTGAGCTTTTTGGTCGTTTGCGTCTTCAATTCGTCGAATCTGTCTTTTGTCTTCACCTTTTATTATTTAAACGAATATCACTTGTAAATAGAACAATTGCAACTAAAAGCTTGTCTTTCTTGAGGAATAATGCTATGAAATATATGTTCGTTTTTAGCATTATCAAAAAGATTTATGCATATAGTTATGCACCTGAAAACTCTCAAAAACTGAATAAACGTTTAACACATAGCTATGTTAATTCCTTTAGTGTTATTATTACCCAAAATAACTTTGCAATCCCTTTCCAAATTAGCCAATTTTGTCATAGCTCCAGCAAATCAACTTTGACTTCCGTTCGGATTAAACTTATTATAACTTGATTTATAAGCCTGCCATTCGTCATCGTTATCGGGGAACTGTTTATATTTCACCACATTAACAGAAACTTATCAGCAACTTCATTACTCATCGACTTAAGTTCTTCGAAGAATCATTATATTTGTTCGTTAAAACCCTATCATGTACTTATCCGCATCTTGTAATAAGAGTTGACATACCAATTACCGGGAATCAGCAAATCTGTATTGTGAGTCTCGCAACGATTCCACATCAACAGTTATATGTATCCATATAACATTTATCTCTTAGAACTATGATCTTCCATTCTGAAATTCTGAAAAACACTCAGTCCACGAATCAATACTCCGAACATTGAAAAAGTTGAAGGAAGCCGTGGACAAATCACAAAGAATAAGTTTGACTTCAAAGAATCCAAATGATTCAATACCTGCTGAAGTCTTTAGCGAATATCTTGCTCCTTACTCTAAACTCTTGCGGACAATATCCTTCATCATCCTCTGATCTTAGAAATTCCAAGATATCATCGTATCTTTCATTATAAATATCCTCCATATTTTTTAAAGATATTTTCATAACTATTCTTATCTGAATCATTAATCTATTAGTGCTATCAGTGTTACATCATATAGAAACTGTTAGTTTCTATATTCTGTAAACTTTCGAGCTTAAATATGAATGTTATTGAAGTAATGTTGGGAACTGATGCATGAGTTAGTATAATATAATGACACTTGATCAACGTGATTATATTACAGTAGGTCATGCTGAGTTTCTAATGGAATGTGATGATTCACAAATCATAACGTCATCATGTGCCATGTTACATAACTCTTTCATTCTGCTTAACTTCTGAACATATCAAGAAAGTATATTCTTGATAATTCTATTCTCAGTAATTCTGGTAATTGACAAATCAAATCGTGCTAATATATTAGTTCCTATTTAGAACACGATGTTTATCCAAAATTCCATACTTACGAATTCTGGACCGTTACTCGCTTTATTAAAGGTCGGGAGGATAATAAAAAGGCAAAGAGCTCCAAAATATAAGAGAAAATATAAAGCCCAATAACAACACGGAGGTTACAAACCGTGGATATTAATCGGAATAGCAACATAAAGACACGACATAATTAAGAATAGTATCACCCCAAGGTTATATTAAAAGTAAATAGATTTTTCTGGTGGAAGATTGAAAAGAAGAATGACAGAAATGATAATTAGGAAAATAATAGGGATTAGAATGGGATTAAGCATTTTCACAATCTTTTGGATGTATGAACTAAGAAGGAAAGTATAGAAGTGATGAGGATAATGGAACGAAAGAGTTTAATTTATAATGGAAATATCAGACAGAGTAATCGAGGAAGATCACCGTATTTAATTATAGAGATCTTAATTTCCTTACTAGCCGAAGAATCAAATCTTTTAGATTTCAAAAATTTTCTTTAAATCCCTTGAATTCCGGAATTCAACCAAAACAACGTCAAAAGTTAAGACACATCCTATTTTCTAAATTCAAATGTAACTACGCCAAAAGTTAAGATGAAACTTTACTTATTCATTTCACTGTTTTTGTGATAGCTTCATTCGTACTCTTCGAATAATCGAATTGTTTTATCCATATTACTCAATGATGATAAAACTCTATTTATCAGCTCAGATTCGTCAGAAAAACATTCTTATTGTTAGCCATGATGACCACACTCAAATTTCGGGACGAAATTTCTTTAACGGGTAGGTACTGTGACGACCCGAAAATTTCCGATCAAATTTAAACTTTATCTTTAATTGATTCCGACACGATAAGCAAAGTCTATAATGTTGAGTCTCAAAAATTTTGAACTGTTTCATATATTCAATTGACCTTCGACCATTTCCGACGATTCACGAACAAATATTTGTAAATAGTTACATATATATATATATATATATATATATATATATATATATATATATATATATATATATATATATATATATATATATATATATATATTACTTGTAAATATACAATATTATATTTAGTTGTTTAAAAGAACATCATTAATATATTTATTTACTTAAACTTGTTATTAAGATTTGATATATATATATATATGTATATATGTATATATATATATATATATATATATATATATATATATATATATATATATATATATATATATAATGTGTATATTGAAAATGGGTGATTTCGAGCCTAATCAGTAAACGTCAGTGATACTCGGTTGACGTTTCGTTAGTTTTAATATAGATATAATAAACGTTCATGAATGATTAAGATAAAAGTTGAATTGTAAATTGATTTCGAAGATTTTAGATTTGTTAAAAATATTTTTACATTTTTAAGTTTAAATATTAGTACTCCGTACATATAATTTGGAACAGAAAATAAACAATTATCGAACCTTTTTGATCAGGTTTCAAACAGTTAATGAGTGAAATAATTAAATATATTTATTCTAAAAGTTTGGGATTTTTAGGAACACTTTTATACGCTAACTGTTTAGCAATGGACATGATATAGCCATCCATCTAAAATTGTCGGCAGAGTGTAATAGTTAGTTAATCCGTGATTTGAATTATCATTCAAAGAATGACTGTGCTTAATTGATTTAATTAGGGTTACTGTGTTGGTTTTGCTTTGTTGTCTTCACTGAATCCAAATAAAATATATATGCATACACATACAACCATGATAACCATCACACTCACTTAGTGCTATATTCTGTTACTTGTCCATTCTATCTAATTGTCTAATACAATATATATATGTACACCTATGAGTGCACTAACCCAATATATCCCCACCTCTCTCCTAATTATTTGTGTCCACCGAACAAGTAACCATCACCACTTTTTATTATTATTATTATTATTATTATTATTATTATTATTATTATTATTATTATTATTATTATTATTATTATTATTATTATTATTATTATTATTATTATTATTATTATTATTATTATTTGTTGTTCTTCTAATACTCTTGGGATATATAGATATATACCCGCTTATATGTTCAACCATCACAAAGTTATTTCTACTATCTCTATTAAAGACCCAACCCAAACAAGAACACCAACACAAACCCACCATTATCATTATCATCAAACACTTGGTTGCTATCGTTCCTACTTCTTTTACTTGAAACAATAAACCAATCGACCACCCAACAATTTAGTTTTGTTGCTACAACCGGTTTATGTTTTCATTTTCTATCGAGAGAACACCTTCCCACATCACCATTAAAACGCCACCACCTTCGGCCGGTATCACCTCCACAGCCCAACCGTGAGCCACCACCTTCACCACCATTACCTTTCTTCTCCCTCTCTCTCTCTCTCTCTCGTATTCTTCTCTCTCACTTATATATTTTCTGTTATTACTCGCTACTACTACTATACTCTTACTAATGCTTCATTCCTGATAGAACAACACGTATCGCCTGCAAACCCCAACCCAAATACACTAATAATCACTGCTACAATTATTTTTACTGTTTCGCTGTCAACACCACCTACAAACCCAACAAGAACCTACCACAACTCAATTGCTACTACTATAATGACCCGCTATTACTATCCATTGCTTTCTAATTCTTTTATTACTATAAACAGCCATATTAAGAACCATTTTTTTTTAAAGAAACACCCTCTGGTTATCACCAACAACGACAAACATTAAATCACCCTCACGAAACCACAAACCATCGCTGTTTATGCTGCTCGTAACAGCTCCTTGTTTCAATTCTTGTGCAAACGAACTAGAGTAATGTTCTTGAGAGACTGTAACCACGACGATGATGAACATGTTGTGAATGGATATGATGATGATAAATATTGTAATGATAACGATGATATATGTATAAAATATGGAATACATATATAATAATAAAGTTCCTTGGTCCCTACTCCACTTTTTCTTGCTTTCTTTTTTTTGAATGAAGGAATACTTCAAAGATGAGCTGTCGATTTTTTTTTTTAATGGACACATAATGATGTCAATTAAGTGGGGTTTGGTTGAAGAAAGATAGAACAGATAGATAGAGTATATAGTTTTAAGTAATGAGTTAAAACAGAAACGAGGTAGTAGAGGAATGGTTCAGTGGTGTCCTTGGGTAACAGAAGGTCGCGAGTTCAATCCTATCATGCTGCAAATTTTTTTTAATTAAACAATAAACTGCTTATGGACTCCCATAATCTACCCGGGCTGTAACCATTGATGGGCCGAATCTTGCTGGGCCGAAATGGAAATAACACAGGATAAGGTATTTAGTTGGGTATTAGATCACGGATGAAGTAATAGCGGAGTGGTTTAGGTTGTTAGTGGGTAACCGAGAGGTCGCGAGTTCGAGCCATGTCAGAGGCATTTAATTTTTGTGAAAAGCTTCAAAGGTAGTATTATTATTGTTATTATAAATATCTTTATTGTTATCATTATTATTATGAATATCATTATCATTATTAGTAATATTATTAACATTATTATCATTAGTAGTAAAATTTTTATTATTATAGTTATTATTATTATCAGTATTATTTTTATTATAATTATTACTAAAAGTATCATTTTTTTATTTTATTTTATCATTATTGTTAAAATTAGTATTTATATTGAAATTTACATTTTTATTAAAAAGCAACATTGTTATTATTAAAATTATCATTATTAGAATTATCATGATTTTTATCATAACTAGTATCATTTTTATCATTATTATTATTAGTATTATTAATTTATCTAATAAAGATTTCTCATATAAAAATATATATATATGACATAAAACATAACTACATTAATATCAATATTAAGTATTATATTAAATAATATTTTAATGAGTAATTACTATATTAAAATTTAATATGATAAGTATTAGTTATATAAATGGTATAGATTAAATATAAATTTATCTATATAACGAATAAAATAACAAGTATATTATTAATAATAATATATATAAACTTGTTCGATTACTATATGGTGTTAATACATATACATGATATAGGTTCGTGAATCCGAGGTCAACCCTACATTGTTCAATATAGTCGTATGTATTTTTACTACAAAATACATTAGGTGAGTTTCATTTGCCCTTTTTACTCATTACATTTTTGGGCTGAGAATACATGCAAATGCTTTATTAACTGTTTTTACAATATTTATATGCGTGAGTTTCATTATTCCCTTTTTAAATGCTTTCGCAATATATATTTTTGGGACTGAGAATACATGCGACGTTTTTATAACTGTTTTACGAAATAGACACAAGTAATTGAAACTACATTATATGGTTGAATGATCGAAATCGAATATGCCCCTTTTTATTAAGTCTGGTAATCTAAGAATTAGGGAACAGACATCCTAATTGACGCGAACTCTAAAGATAGATCTATCGGGCCCAACAAGCCCCATCCAAAGTACCCGATGCTTTAGTACTTCGAAATTTATATCATGTCCGAAGGAGGATCCCGGAATGATGGGGATATTCTTATATGCATATTGTGAATGTCGGTTACCAGGTGTTCAATCCATATGAATGATATTTTTGTCTCTATGCATGGGACGTTTATTTATGAGAATTGGGAATATGAAATCTTGTGGTCTATTAAAATTATGAAATGATTATTTATGCTAAACTAATGAACTCACCAACCTTTTGGTTGACACTTGAAAGCATGTTTATTATCAGGTACGAAAGAAATCTTCCGCTGTGCATTTGATCATTTTAAAGATATTACTTGGAGTCATTCATGACATATTTTAAAAGACGTTGCATTCGAGT
Organism: Rutidosis leptorrhynchoides; assembly: GCF_046630445.1. NCBI lineage: Eukaryota > Viridiplantae > Streptophyta > Magnoliopsida > Asterales > Asteraceae > Rutidosis > Rutidosis leptorrhynchoides. The sequence continues at coordinate 129,934,822 of NC_092337.1, forward strand.
CGTTGAGTTTATCAAGATCATTATTAAGTCAATTATAGTTGGATATATTATGAAATGGTATGCATGTCTGTCAACTTCAGATGTAAATGAAAGATTGTCTTTTCAAAACGAATGCAATGTTTGTAAAATGTATCATATAGAGGTCAAGTACCTCGTGATGTAATCAACTGTTGTGAATCGTTTATAATCGATATGGACTTCGTCCGGATGGATTAGGACGGGTCTTTACATTATGGTCATTACGAGTTTATGGTTATGCCGTTTGGATTGACTAACGCACCAGCTATGTTCATGGACCTTATGAACCGAGTGTGTGGGCCATATCTTGACAAGTTTGTCATTGTTTTCATCGATGACATACTTATTTACTCAAAAAATGATCAAGAGCACGAAGAACATTTGAGAAAAGTGATAGAAGTATTGAGGAAAGAAAAACTGTACGCTAAGTTTTCAAAGTGTGCATTTTGGTTGGAAGAAGTTCAATTCCTCGGTCACATAGTGAACAAAGAAGGTATCCAGGTGGACCCGGCAAAGATCGAAATCGTTGAAAAGTGGGAAACCCTAAAAATTCCGAAGCATATACGTCAATTTTTAGGATTGGCTGGTTACTACAGAAGATTCATCCAAGATTTCTCCAAAATAGCAAAACCCTTGACTGCATTAACGCATAAAGGGAAGAAATTTGAATGGAAGGATGAACAAGAGAAGGCGTTTCAGTTATTGAAGAAAAAGCTAACTACGGCACCTATATTGTCATTGCCTGAAGGGAATGATGATTTTATGATTTATTGTGATGCATCAAAGCACGGTCTCGGTTGTGTATTAATGCAACGAACGAAGGTGATTGCTTATGCGTCTAGACAATTGAAGATTCACGAGCAAAATTATACGACTCACAATTTGGAATTGGGTGCTGTTGTTTTTGCATTAAAGACTTGGAGGCATTATTTATATGGGGTCAAAAGTATTATATATACCGACCACAAAAGTCTCCAACATATATTTAATCAGAAGCAACTGAATATGAGACAACGCAGGTGGATTGAACTGTTGAATGATTATGATTTTGAGATTCGATACCACCCAGGGAAGGCGAATGTGGTAGCTGACGCTTTGAGTAGAAAGGACAGAGAACCTATACGGGTAAAAGCTATGAATATAATTATTCGTACTAACCTTACTACTCAAATAAAGGAGGCGCAACAGGGGGTTGTAAAAGAAGGAAAGTTGAAGAATGAGATACCCAAAGGATCAGAGAAACATCTTAATATTCGAGAAGACGGAAGCCGATATAGGGCTGATAGAATTTGGGTACCAAGGTTTGGAGATATGAGAGAAATGGTACTTAAGGAAGCACATAAAACCATATATTCAATACATCCCGGAGCGGGGAAGATGTATAAAGATCTCAAGAAACACTTTTGGTGGCCGGGTATGAAAGCTGATATTGTTAAATATGTAGGAGAATGTTTGACGTGTTTTAATGTCAAAACGGTAGTTGATCGTCTCACCAAGTCAGCACACTTCCTGCCAATGAGAGAAGATGACAAAATGGAGAAGTTGGCGCGATTGTATTTGAAGGAGGTTGTCTCAAGACATGGAATACCCGTCTCTATTATCTCTGATAGGGATGGTAGATTTGTTTCAAGGTTCTGGCAGACATTGCAACAAGCATTGGGGACTCGTCTAGACATGAGTACTGCCTATCATCCACAAACTGATGGGCAGAGCGAAAGGACGATACAAACGCTTGAAGATATGCTACGAGCATGTGTTATTGATTTCGGAAACAGTTGGGATCGACACCTACCGTTAGCAGAATTTTTCTACAACAACAGTTATCATTCTAGTATTGAGATGGCGCCGTTTGAGGCACTTTATGGTAGAAAGTGCATGTCTCCTATTTGTTGGAATGAAGTGGGGGATAAACAGATTACGGGTCCGGAGATAATACAAGAAACTACCGAGAAAATCATCCAAATTCAACAACGATTGAAAACCGCCCAGAGTCGACAAAAGAGCTACGCGGACAGTAAAAGAAAAGATATAGAGTTTGAAATTAGAGAAATGGTCATGCTTAAGGTTTCACCTTGGAAAGGCGTTGTTCGATTTGGTAAACGGGGGAAACTAAATCCAAGGTACATTGGACCATTCAAGATTATAGATCGTGTCGGACCAGTAGCTTACCAACTGGAGCTACCACAACAACTCGCGGCTGTACATAACACTTTCACGTCTCGAATTTGAAGAAATGTTTTGCTAAAGAAGATCTCACTATTCTGTTGGACGAAATCCAAATCAATGAAAAACTTCAATTCATTGAAGAACCCGTCAAAATAATGGATCGTGAGGTTAAGAGACTTAAGCAAAACAAGATACCGAATGTTAAGGTTTGATGAAATGCTCATAGAGGACTCGAGTTCACCTGGGAGCGTAAAGATCAGATGAAGAAGAAATACCTGCAACTATTTCCAGAAGATTCGTCAACACCTTCAACAGCTTAAAATTTCGGGACGAAATTTATTTAACGGGTTGGTACTATAGTGACCCGAAATTTTCCAAGTTTATATATATTAATTGAGATTGATATTTACATGACTAAATGTTTCCAATGTGTTAAGCAATCAAACTTTTTAAGACTTGATTAAATGAAATAAGTTTCATATAGACAATTGATCACCCAAGTTGACCGGCGATTCACGAACGTTACAAATTTGTAAAAACTACATGTTGTGGTATATATAGACATATATATATGGTTGACATGAGATTATGATGAGTAAGTATCTCACTAAGTATATTAACAATGTGTGATATACATAAGAAATGAGATTACTAAGTTAAGAAACTCGAAATGATATATATAACGATTATCGTTATGATAACGTCTACTAAATACATATGTATCATATTAAGATATTGATACACTATATTTAACATGATAAAATGATATTTAAATATATCATTAAGTGTGTTAACATGAACTACATATGTAAAAACAAGACTACTAACTCAAGAATTACGAAACGAGACTTATATGTAACGATTATCGTTTTAACGATATTTTAATGTATATATCATACTAAGAGATATTCATACATCATAATATCATGATAACATAATAATTTAACATCTCATTTGATATAATAAACATTGGGTTAACAACATTAATTGAGATCGTTAACTTAAAAGTTTCAAAACAACACTTACATGTAACGACTAACGAAGACTTAACGACTCCATTAGAATGTATATACATGTTGTGTTTTGATATGTATTCTTACACTTTTGAAAGATTCAAGACACATATCAAAGTACTTCTACTTAACAAAAATGCTTACAATTACATCCTCATTCAGTTTCATCAACAATTCTACTCGTATACACCCGTATTCGTACTCGTACAATACACAGCTTTTAGATGTTTGTACTATTGGTATATATACTCCAATGATCAACTCTTAGCAGCCCATGTAAGTCACCTAATAGATGTGGGAACCATCATTTGGCAACTAGCATGAAATATCTCATAAAATTACAAAAATATTAGTAATCATTCATGACTTATTTACATGAAAACAAAATTACATATCCTTTATATCTAATCCATATACCAACGACCAAAAACACCTATAAACTCTTTCATTCTTTAATTATCTTCATCTAATTGATCTCTCTCAAGTTCCATCTTCAAGTTCTAAGTGTTCTTCATAAATTCCATAAGTATAGTTTCATAAAAATCAAGAATACTTCCAAGTTTGCAAGTCTACTTCCAAGCTTTCTAATCCATTCCAAGTAATCATCTAAGATCAAGGAACCTTTGTTATTTACAGTAGGTTATCTTTCTAATTCAAGGTAATATTCATATTCAAACTTTGATTCAATTTCTACAACTATAACAATCTTATTTCGAGTGAAAATCTTACTTGAACTGTTTTTGTGTCATGATGCTGCTTCAAGAACTTTCAAGCCATCCAAGAATCCTTTGAAGCTAGATCCATTTTTCTCATTTCCAGTAGTTTTATCCAGAAAACTTGAGGTAGTAATGATGTTCATAACATCATTCGATTCATACATATAAAGCTATCTTATTCGAAGGTTTAAACTTGTAATCACTAGAACATAGTTTAGTTAATTCTAAACTTGTTCGCAAAAAAAAAGTTAATCCTTCTAACTTGACTTTTAAAATCAACTAAACACATGTTCTATATCTATATGATATTCTAACTTAATGATTTAAAACCTGGAAACACGATGAACACCATAAAATCGGATATACGCCGTCGTAGTGAAACCGGGGGCTGTTTTGGTTTGGATAATTAAAAACTATGATAAACTTTGATTTAAAAGTAGTTCTTTTGGGACAAGGATTTTTCATATGAACATGAAACTATATCCAAAAATCTTGGTTAAACTCAAAGTGAAAGTATGTTTTTCAAAATGGTCATCAAGATGTCGTTCTTTCGACGGAAATGACTACCTCTTTAGTAATTGACATGTAACTTAAATTTCCGACTATAAACATATACTTTTTCTGTTTGGATTCTTAAATTAGAGTTCAATATGAAACCATAGCAATTTGATTCACTCAAAAGGGATTTAAAATGAAGAAGTTATGGGTAAAACAAGATTGGATATTTTTGATCTTTTTAGCTACGGGAAATGTTTAACAAATCTATACAAATCATATCCTAGCTAACTTATATTGTATTATGCATTTATTCTAATATATTATGTAATCTTGGGATACCATAGACACGTATGTAAATGTTTTAACATATCATATCGACCCATGTATATATATTATTTGGAACAACCATAGACACACTATATGCAGTAATGTTGGAGTTAGCTATACATGGTTGAGGTTGATTCCAAAAATATATATACTTTGAGTTGTGATCTAGCCTGAGACGTGTATACACTGGGTCGTGGATTGATTCAAGATAATATATATCGATTTATTTCTGTACATCTAACTGTGGACAACTAGTTGTAGGTTATTAACGAGGACAGCTGACTTAATACACTCAAATCTTTAAAACATAATAAAAATGGTTGTAATTATATTTTGATCATACTTCGATATATATGTACATATTTGTATAGGTTCGTGAATCGATCCGTGGCCAAGTCTTATTTCCGAGGAAGGAAATATCTGTGAAAGTGAGTTATAGTCCCACTTTTAAAATCTAATATTTTTGGGATGAGAATACATGCAGGTTTTATATATGATTTACAAAATAGACACAAGTACGTGAAACTACATTCTATGGTTGAATTATCGAAATCGAATATGCCCCTTTTTATTAAGTCTGGTAATCTAAGAATTAGGGAACAGACACCCTAATTGACGCGAATCCTAAAGATAGATCTATTGGGCCTAACAAACCCCATCCAAAGTACTGGATGCTTTAGTACTTCGAAATTTATATCATATCAGAAGGGTGTCCCGGAATGATGGGGATATTCTTATATATGCATCTTGTTAATGTCGGTTACCAGGTGTTCACCATATGAATGATTTTTATCTCTATGTATGGGATGTGTATTGAAATATGAAATCTTGTGGTCTATTGTTACGATTTGATATATATAGGTTAAACCTATAACTCACCAACATTTTTGTTGACGTTTAAAGCATGTTTATTCTCATGTGAATACTAAGAGCTTCCGCTGTTGCATACTAAAATAAGGACAAGATTTGGAGTCCATGTTTGTATGATATTGTGTAAAAACTGCATTCAAGAAACATATGTCGATGTAATATATTTCTATTGTAAACCATTATGTAATGGTCATGTGTAAACAGTATATTTTAGATTATCATTATTTGATAATCTACGTAATGCTTTTAAAACCTTTATTGATAAAATAAAGGTTATGGTTATTTTAAAAATGAATGCAGTCTTTGAAAAATGTCTCATATAGAGGTCAAAACCTCACAACGAAATCAATTAATATGAAACGTTTATAATCAATATGAACGGGACATTTCAGAAACCTTACGAGTACATTGTGTAACCATACGGATGCATCTGTAACCATACAGATGCAGTGGTATTGTGAAACCGGACCATGAACCTGTAATCACATGGGTATACATTGTATCCGTACGGATGAGATTGTAACCGTACGGATGCATCTGCAATCGTACGAATGTCGATCAGTACATGAACTCCTTAACGGTTAAGATGGTGACTTTTGTATGATTTTGTATTATGTGTGTCATACGTGGGGACGTGTTAAACCATTTCACTGAATGAAAATGTAGCTTTGTAAGGGGTCGTTAGATGTAGACCTTCTTGTTAATGAATCAGTCGCATTATCACTATTCTTGGAATAAAGTTACTGACTCGTGTTATCTTTACTCGGGTGATAAAGACAGAGAGAAGGCTCAGAAAGATTAGACCGGTGAGAACCTTCTATGCCGGTATTTGGTGAGTAGGACTAACTAGAGATTGATAATATATAATAGCTTGTTATTCTATGATTGCATATATTGTTGAGATTGACATGCTATTATTGCTAGTTAGTTATGGATCTGTGATGACTATTTGTTATGTGATGCCTAGTGTGTTGGAGCTTTGTGCGTCCCTATTAGGGATGACAATGGTCACCCGATATGGATGAATCTAAATGGATATGAATATGGATACGGATATGGATCTAAATGACTATGGATGAATCTAAATGGATATGGATACGGATATGGATGAACTTAAATGGATATGGATACGGATGAAAAGTTTCATCCATGGATATATCCATTAACACCCGAAAACATATACATATACTTAAATATAGATATATGCATATACATTTACTATTATACATGTATTTACCATTATACTTATTTTTTGCTTGTTAAGCATATAATGAATTATTGATATATTATGATAAAACAAGTAAAGCTAATAAAATAAACATTTAAATTACACATTTAATTTCTAACAATATCTGTTTGATAGTAAATTCAACAAATAATGTTTTATTTTCGAAACGAATTACACATTTTTTTGGGATAGTTCTCAATTATGTCATGTTATATTAACTTATATTATATTACGATTTTGTTTTCATCGCATATTTAAAAATATTATAACATTTTTGAATATCTAATGGATATCCATTAACCCACTTAATCCAGCGTTATGGATATGGACGGATGAACTAAAATTAAATGGATATGGATGAACAAAAATTAAATGGATATGGATATGGATATGGCCTTACCTGATCCATATCCGATCCATTGCCATCCCTGGTCCCTATCGTGTGGTGGCCTAGGTAGGAGACATCAACTTGCAGGTTGAGTTCCTTATGAGGTGGCCATCATCCATATTCGTATATGTTTGAATAATGCATTCATCGCATGTGGATGATTTATACATTCATGGATGTGCAAGGAACTTTCAGTAAGCCCTAGTCTTATCACCTGGTGGTTAAGGGTTCGGCTGGACCGCCGATGTCTCTGTAGACTGCACTCTGGGCGATGTTTGTGCTAGATGTGATGACATGATTAGTTTAACTGATGTTATGTACTATTTCTTGTAGTTAGTTGCACTCACTTAGCTTCATGCTAATTTCCCCTCCATCTCCTCCCTGCAGGTTGTTAGCTTCTATAGATATTGTTTTTTTGGGAAGAAGACTGACTTGATGATGTTATGTTTGACATGACCCAACTCTGATGTTTTCTTACTTCGTTTTAAAACTGACGGTGACCAGGGTCAGCTACCGATGTCAAATAACAATGTTTTGTGTAATGATATATTTAATAATGGATTGTAATAATTAAGGATTAACTTGAACTGTGTCATTTTGTAAATGTTAATCGCGATACTTTTGGTAATTATTGTTTTCCATATATATATATATATATATATATATATATATATATATATATATATATATATATATATATATATATATATATATATATATATATATATATATATATATATATATATATATATATATATATGGCGGTGTAACATTTGTTTATAAAAATATGTATAATTTGGGCGTTATCAAATTCTTCACAATTAAACCTTACTTGTCCTCAAATAAGTAAAACTTTAATTTAAAATTTAAGCGAAGATTAAAACTTTGATTTATAAGGATTTTCTTTATTCTTTCAAAGAAATCATTAACTTTTTTACTTTCACCTTTAGTAATGTATAAAAATAAATATAAAATTGGGTAGTTTACGGAATTGGGTTATCAGGGTAGTCACGACACGGATAAAATTAGTTTAAAGGCGGTTAGAAATATTAAATCAATCAAACTTTATAAGGTTTAGTATTCGTAACTTAACCTTGATTCGTACAAAGATAAACTAAAATAATCTTATAATTAAGCCTTAAGTTTAAATCGGAACGTCAATTATAGCTAGAATTGTATCTATGTTTGTGTATTTGACCACTTTAACTTTTCTACTAAGCAAAACACATACCCTTGTCTCCATTAATATTAAAGTGCATAAGGATTAAGTTAAGATTAATTAGTGAATGGTGGAAATACTTTGAAAGTATAGCATTTAAGTGCAATGAGACCGATCTTTTTATGTCTTCAGTGGTCAATGTTTATTATGCCATATGGTAGTGACTATAAGTTTGCAATCGTTTCACAATATTTGACAAATTCATCAAAAAAATTTGCGTCTCATATATGAGTGTAATATTCTTGCAAAGAATAGCGTTAGGCATCATGTTTCTTCAGATATGATCTTTAAGAAATGATCAACATGATATGAATGATAGTAAGATGGTGATTATTATTTGATAACGCCCATTTATAAACATTTTTATGCGCGTTATCGGTTCTTGGTTCGATTATTGTTAATGCCTTTTTGAAGATTTGTGTATAAATGTTTTAAATATGGAGAGAATGTTCAAAGAAGTGTTATGGAAGTTTCGTCAAAGTTTTAATGAAAAAAGAATCGAGACGCAAGCAAAAGATGGAAGAAAAAGACAAAACATGAAAATGCTGAATTTGGAACATTGCGGCCGCGAGGTTTGGATTGCGGCTGCGAGATTTCGTCAGAAAGTCAGATATTCAAAAAAAGCAACTTCGCGACCGCGAGGTTTAGGTTCGCGAGCGCGAGGTTTAGGTTGTTATTTAGCCCCGAAAATTGCACTATAAATACCTTATTTTACCCTAACTTTTTATCAGCTTTGACATTACATTTTCTAGGTTTTGCTACGAATTTTTAAGGGTTTTTCATGGTTGTTCTTAGAGTTTTAACACTTGGATTCAATTTTGGCTATCATTGATCATTGGTAACTCTTATGTTTACTCTTTTGATTAAAACTATGGTTTTTAATTATTTATCTTTGTGTGTGATTTCTTCTATTTCCATGTCTAGCTAATTTATTCATGTATTCATTTAGTTGATTAAACCTAGGTGACTGATTGGTTAATCTTTTGTATGTATTTATAATTGCTCTTGATCCATGATTCTTAATTACTCCCATTGACTGATTCCTTAATTATTAGTCTATTAATTGAAGTAACGACAGTTATTAAATTGATAAGCTCATCAAGGTTATTGAAATATAAGTTAGATTTGTTGAATTGCATGCAGGACGCCAGTGTAATTAGACTTAGTAATTAACCCATCAATTGAGTAGGTAATTGTGAAGTCTAAAAAGGGACACCAATTTACCCTTTAACTGAATCACCATCTTGAGTAGTTATAAATTGATTGAATGTGTTCTTCAGAAGTGTGAGGGAAACCAGCATGAAAAACTGACACTTTCAAGATTTAAATTAGTATCTAAGTGTGGCACACCTGCTTATCTTACTAATTAACTGATCTTAATAAAAGCAATTATGATCCTAGGGAATTGAGTCTAAGTGAATACCCCTTTGTCGATTGATTTTGTATTTGTTTAATTCGCGTATTTTAGTTTTAATAGTTTTAAATAAAACTCCCCCTTTTATAAGTTTTTACTTAGAATAATTATTAGTTCTAAAATCTAATCAACCGCTCTATGTGGACAAACCCGTACTTGTTAAATACTTACTACATTGATCATAACAGTTGCCTGATTCACGTGATAAAAACCGTTTAGTCTGGTGCATTTAATTTAAGTGTGGCTTTACAAAATCAACTTTTTGGCACTGCTGCCGGGGAGCGGTGCGTTTTAAGATTTTAATAACTCTTAGTTGTTCGATCCTTTTGTGGAATTCGATTCTGCGAAAGTTATTTTTTGTTATTTTATTTGGTTTTGTTTTACGCGCTGGTTTGGCCGTGTTGTGATTGTAGCTAGGTTACAGGTATACCATTGCAGGGCAAGAATCTTTGTATGACTTCTTATGGTTAAGAGTAATGAATGATGATCAAGAATTGGGCACGAACGATGATTATGGTTATATGGGCATGAACAATGGTGATTATTTGGGTATGAATAATGGTTATGGGTATGTGAATGATGGTAAATATGATAACGGGTGTATGGATTCGTGGCAAACTAATGGTGAGCCGAATGGTTATTATTATACTTATGATGGTTATTGTGATGACGGGGGTTATGATAATGGTTAAATGAATGATTTTGTTCCTGTGGATTAACCTTGTGATAATGATCTCATTTCTAATTTTGACTCTTTTGGTCAAACAATGGACTATTGTTATGAGGGGGATAATTCGACAGGGGATTCCTCTCAATATCAATTCCAAGATCAACAACAAGAGGAGGCCGATCCGTATTTACAAGAATTATTCTCAAATTTTATGAGAAACCATTTCGACCGCTTCGAGGCTATACATCAAGAAGGACAAGATCTTAAAGAAATTTTAGCTAGTCAACAAGAAACCATCCCAAGTTTAGAGAAGGTCGTGAGTTTCTTACTCACAATGGTCGAAGACTTTGTATCCACCACCATTTCATCACCCACCACATCCGTAGTCTCTAGTTCTCGGTCACGAAATTGGCTCTCCATGATGATGATGATGTCAGCTTTTATGCCAAGACCAACATGGTGGAGAGTACACAAATACCCGCATATTCTATAACCAATGATGAGGAAGATGATGAAGTGTTTGAAACTTTTCCAACACCCGACGTTTTTAAAATCTATGATAATCTACTTGGTAATGGCAAAGATGATTGTGAGGATGATAGTGAAGATGAGGTTGAAGATATCATACCCGAAACTTTTAAAGTGTACAACAATCCACTCGGGTATGGTAATGATAATATTGAGGAGGTTTTGCAACCCGAGGTTGAAGTGAGCGAGTCACCAAAGGACATTGAGAATGAGGCGATTGATATAGTGAAACCACTTGAGGAGTCACCTTTTCATGTGGAAATTGTATGTCCTCACGAGTTTAACACGTGTGATATAATTTATGGTGACCCGTTTTGGTATGAGCCGATCAAGAAGATAAACCTTTTGTTGAAAACAATGTTTAGAAGAGAGTATTTCATTGACTCTCGGGTTAGTTTAATCTTCTTCATCAAGAAGATTGTTCTTGCTTTCATATATAACACCCAAGGGGTTAATGATTGGCTCACTTTGTTAATTCGTGAAACATTTTCCACCGATTTCATATGCCGTCCGATAAAGTGTGGGGGAGAACCACCCCAATGAGAAAGTTGAGAAGATGGGGTCGAGTCAAGATAAAGACTCGTTAATCAAAATCAAGAAGGAATTTTAGAAATGCGAATATGTCAAGAAAATTTTAAGCAATTTGACGAATACTTGTGGAAATGGCCTTTGTTCTCGGGTACCTTTGATTCTCTTACTCTTTATTTTATCCTCTTGAATTTATTATTTTATTTCGATTTCATGTAATGAGGGCATTACATGATCTCAAGTGTGGGGGGAGAGATAAATTCTCGTGGACTTATTTTCATACAAAATTATGACCTAATTTTGAAGTTTTCCCAATTAAATTGTTGAATTGTTGAAAAGTTTTGATTAACATTAAGCCATAACTTACCTTGTTTTGAGTGGTTAAAGTTCCATTCAAGTGTGGGGGAAGTAAAGTCCTCCCGGTTTCAAAAAAATGGGTGGTTAAAGTCCACCCTCTTATGTCTTAAAAGTAAAATTGAATGGTTAATTCACTTATGTAGGAAACTTCCTAATGTACACCATTTTACATTTAGCTATGCTAAGTGCTGAGAGAAGAGGAGCCTTGAGCTTCACAAAGTAATGTCTTCTTTAGGAAGAGCAATGACTTCGTGCTAGTGTTGCTTAGACAACACACGTCATGGTCAATAGTCCTGGTACCCCTTTTAAGTATGGAAATGTAGTATATGCTTCCTACATTTTCTTAAAAATAGCATAAAAGCTAGATGCATGGGAAGTGGGGTCCAAGGACCTTAAAATAAAATAAACTAAGTGTTTAAACACTTCTGGGTGAATCAAGTCCACCCATTTTAGGAAATCGATTCTTCTGAATTGCATTTCAACCCGAAAATAAGTTTGGTAGGGCAAATCCAAACCGCTTTCCTGTGGCCTTCCCATCTTGCTACTTCAACACTAAAGTGATTTTTTTAGGGTTGGTTACTTGTCCCATGCCGTTAATTAATACCAAATCGACTGTGGATGGCACCTAAACACTCACCTAAGGCAATTGTTCTCTCATCGATATCAAACCAGATAGTTTGCTACAGGTTTGGTAATTGCCCGTGCAGTTATTCCAAAACCGGTATGGCTTTAAAAGCACGTAGCCTTAAAACCTAAAATTTTCGGAAAACTTGTTTTGTGTAAAAACTTAACTTGTTTTTTCATTCTTAAAATGCAAAAATGGTTTTCAAAGGTCTTGTTTTCCCTAAGGACAAACTTTTTGGTGATTCCGCTATATTGAGGTTCTTGATTCCGGTTGTGAAGCTTGTGGGTAGTTTTGGATTTGATAATTGAAGAAATTAAGTTTTGTTGAAGGCTTGAACCTTGCGATTGCTTGTTAAAGATCACACGTTATGTGTTTATGAGCTTATGAGGATAATAATGGTGTGTCTTGATATTATTGCTGAAGATGCTTTGGGTATGTTTATTTTTGCATTGGTTTCTTTTTATAAGAAGATATGCTTACTTGAGGACAAGCAAGGTTCAAGTGTGGGAGAATTTGATAACACCCAATTTATACACATTTTTATGCGCGTTATCGATTCGTGGTTCGATTATTGTTAATGCCTTTTTGAATATTTGTGTTCATAAATGTTTTTAATATGGAGAGAATGTTCAATGAAGTGTTTTAGAAGTTTCGTCAAAGTTTTAATGTAAAAAGAATCGAGACGAACGCAAAAGACGGAAGAAAAAGACAAAACATGAAAATGCTGAAAATGGAACATTTCGGCCGCGAGGATTAGATTGCGGGAGCGAGATTTTTCAGAAAATCAGATATTCGAAAAAAGAAACTTCGCGACCGCGAGGTTTAGGGTCGCGAGCATGAGGTTTAGGTCGGTTTTCAGCCCTGAAAATTACCCTATAAATACCTTATTTATACCCTAACTTTTTATCAGCTTTGACATTACATTTTCTGGGTTTTGCTACAAACTTTTAAGGGTTTTTAATGGTTAGTTTTAGAGTTTTAACACTTGGAATTAATTTTGGCTATCATTGATCATTGGTAACTCTTATGTTTACTCTTTTGATCAATACCATGGTTTTTAGTTGTTTATCTTTATGTGTGATTTCTTCTATTGCCATGTCTAGCTAATTTATTCATGTATTCACTTAGATGATTGAAACTAGGTGAATGATTGATTAATCTTTTGTATGTATTTATAATTGCTCTTGAACCATGATTCTTAATTACTCCAATTGATTGATCCCTTAATTATTAGTCTATTAATTGAAGTAAAGACAGTTATTAAAATAATAAGCTCATCTAGGTTATTGAAAGATAAGTTAGATTTGTTGAATTACATGCGGGACACCAGTGTAATTAGACTTAGTAATTAACCCCTCAATTGAGTAGGTAATTGTGAAGTCTAAAAAGGGACACCAATTTACCCTTCAACTGAATCACCATCTTGAGTAGTTATAAATTGATTGAATGTGTTCATTAGAAGCGTGAGGGAAGCCATCGTGAAAAACTAACACTGTCATAATTTAAATTAGTATCTAAGTGCGGGACACCGGCTTATCTTACTAATTAATTGATCTTAATAAAAGCAATCCTGATCCTAGGGAATTGAGTCTAAGTGAATACCCCTTTGTCTATTAATTTTGTATTTGCTTAATTCACGTATTTTAGTTTTAATAGTTTTAAATAAAACTCCCCCTTTTACAAGTTTTTATTTAGAATAATTATTAGTTCTAAAATCTAAATCAACCGCTCTATGTGGACAAACCCGTATTTGCTAAATATTTACTAGATTGATCAGGACAGTTGCCTGATTCATGTGATAAAACCCGTTTAGTCTAGTGCATTTAATTTAAGTGTGGTTTTACAACATCAACTTTTTGGCGCTGCTGCTGGGAAGTGGTGTGTTTTAAGATTTTAATAACTCTTAGTTGTTCGATCCTTTTATGGAATTCGTTTCTGCGAAAGTTATTTTTTGTTATTTTATTTTGTTTAGTTTTACGCGCTGGTTTGGCTGTGTTGTGATTGTAGCTCGGTTACAGGTATACCATGGCCGGGCAAGAATCTTTGTATGACTTCTTATGGTCAAGAGTAATGAATGATGGTCAAAAATTGGCCACGAACGATGATTATGGTTATATGGGCATGAACAATGGTGATTATTTGGTTATGAATGATGGTTATGGGTATGTGAATGATGGTCACATGGGTAATTTTGATAATGGGTGTATGGATTCGTGGCAAGCTAATGGTGAGCCGAATGGTTATTATGGTACTTATGATGGTTATTGTTATGACGGGGGTTATGATAATGGTTATATGAATGATTTTGTTCCTGTGGATTAACCTTGTGATAATGATCCCATTTCTAATTTTGACTATTGCTATAAGGGGGATAACTTGACAGGGGATTCCTCTCAATATCAATTCCAAGATCAACAACAAGAGGAGGTCGATCCGTATTTACAAGAATTATTCTCGAATTTTATGAGAAACCATTTCGACCGCATCGAGGCTATACATCAAGAAGTAAAAGATCATTAGCATCTTCTTTCTCAGTACCCCTAAAATGGTTATCAAGTGCAGAATCGGACCATTAATTTTACATTTTTCCTTAATTTTTGTTTGAGTGATTGAGTGCCTTAGTCCTTGACGATTAGCCTTCATCAGAGCTTTCATTGAATTGTTGTTATTATCTCCCATTTCAGAGTCTGGATCAAAAAGAGTTCCCAAACGATTAGAATCAGGAGTTGGAGGTGACGAATGTTGAATAAATGGTTGTCCTTCCTTGAAGTTTAATTTCCATACAAGTGATTCTTTAATTCGTTGATTAGCTATGGATACTAGTTTTTCAAGATCTGACAGTTTTCTCTCTAGAGTAGGGTTCTTAGAGCGAGTGGTCATATGACCTATGACAAATAAAAGAAATATTTAGAATAGTATTTTTAAGAAGTTGATTTTAAAATTAGTTCTTTGGATTTAAAAGATTAATTATTTTAGATGATTACAGAGATTTAAGAACTAAACCCTTAAGTAAGCTTTATGAGTTTAGATTTAGAGGGTAGATGTAGAACAAGACGTTTAGGTATGGAATGAAGAATTTGAGATTGAGAACTATAAATGACTAAATATGATTAATTAATTATTTAAATTTAGTTATATAATATGATATATGATATTTTAATAACAACTTTTATTGCTTACAATAAATAATCAAATAAAGTTTCGATCTAACAATCTTTCAATTCATTATGGCCAGGTAACAATCGGTAGGTAGGCAGGACCCTTTAAACCGGACAATCCAACAACCTACCGCCTAAGGATTATTAGACACCATCCGTCAAGAAACATCAATAACCCAAAAATAAATTTAATATATTTATTTGTACTGCAATCCCCGACAATGGTACCAAAAACTTGATGTGTGTAAATTGTGTGCTTATAGTGCTTAGCTTTATGTCAACTTTTAAATTTATATTATCTTAACTTACCTTTCACTTTAACACCCTTACGTGCAACAAAACCCGATCAAGGTACTATAGTAATGAGTAAGTTAAGGATCGGCCCAAGAGATTACAGGTAGCCGAATAAGTTGTCTTTATTCTAATTCTTATTAAAGAATTCAAAGTAGTTATTATTATTGTAGATTATCTTTATTTGATTTTGATAAGACTATCTTAGGGAAGATAGAATTTGAATTAAATTGAATTAAAATATATTAAGAATGAAGTAGTTACTTGGACTTGTGGATTATGAGGGATTCATTATTAAATAGTTTCATTACTCATATTAATAGATAGAAAAATAACAATCATAGATCAATTATTATCCCTGAAAGGTTAAACTAACTTTCACATAAAATTCACAAAGTAGGACTTAAAGTGCATATTAACTAAGTGGATGTTCAAAGTTAATACCCTAAATTGTAATATTCAAATAATCACATGACAAATATCCCCTTAATATTGTGATGTGGAGTAAAGCAACATTAAATTAGACTGACAAATAGATAAGCTAATAAACCTAATCAGATCAATTCAAGTTACTAGTTTCTAATCAATCTTAACTAGATTTTCATGCAAACTGAATTCATGTAAACTAGGGTTCTTCGATTAAGCCTAACAATAGTGAATTTATTATACTAGCATAATTAATGTTTATCTAGTTTATTACTACACATGATCCTTAGCTAAACTACATGAAATCCAAATGCTTTGTTTGATGTGATTAATCTTAAAAGTTAGATGAATCGAGTAAAAGAATTTTTAGAATTAATTACTAGTTAATCATAGGTCTTAATACTTAATCATTCATCATGTAAATAAAGATCTTGAAGATGGCAGTAGATAAATAGATAAAACATCAATCACCAAAACATAACTATACATTTTTTGAAGAACCAAAAACTGTACAAACTAAAGCAGGAAGCCGGCAGCTTTGAGTAACCCAGCCTGCGACTAAGGTTGTCTAAGTCGGCGCCATCATATTGAATCCCAGAAAATGTTTAGTTTTTGTCCTAATAAGCACTATGAACATCTAGTTCATAATTGTAGACGAATAGAAACAAAGGAACAACAATTGAAAGATAATTAAAGAGAAACGGAAAATAAAAGTAAAAGTATGATATCGGCCAAAAGTCACGTTTTTACCCTCGATATTAAGCCCCTATAAATAAAGTAATTAACTAACTTTATAGAAGAAATAAGCGTTTGTTTGCTTTATTTGGTAGATCGAGTGATTACGAAGATGATGCAAGAACAATCGGAGAACACAGACCTAAAACGAAAAATCTAGAGCGGAAACGGTGAAAACCAAGTTACGACCTCGGAAGTCAAGTTACAATCCTTAAAAAAGCAAACCAGGGCTATCAATACGGGCCTGGCACACGTCATAGTCATACGGCCTGCCACAAGCCATACGGCCTGCCAAGATTTGGACCTGATCAATCCCAGGATACAAGGTAAGTAGTTATATGTGCTTAACATCACAATAGGGTTTAGTACCTACGTATAGATAGTCAACGATCTGTCAGAGTAGAGCTGCCCACCTAGGTTGTGATTAGAGTAGGAAACATAGAGTTCGGTGAACACTGACTTAATCAAAAGCATGGTTCGCATCAGAAAAAAGATCCTTGCGATGTTGTAAGATGATCCGGGGTTGAGTAATTGTTCACAAATGAGAGACCATTATTCTAGTTAGTACCTTAGGATACCTGAGATTGCACATCTATTAACATTGAAGCATAACTAGGTATTAAACGGAGATTGTGATAGCTGTTGAACCAACTAGGATTAAGAAAAGCTAAGACCTTCCATAGGGTATACCACTTTATTAATGTAAATGGGATTCCATCTACACGGTCGTTTAAACCAGTTAAGGTTAACGTTAGGAGTGGGTATATCGGTCTTGGCCAGAATTTTCAAAGCCTGAATTCTCAGTGAAAAACTGATTAGGTTAATTACCCAATTAATTGAGGTTTAGTCTTCATACTAGGAAGTTAAACTCTGTTAACAATTTGCCATCACTATTAAATATCACATACCTATCCTTTTATTTTATACAATGTTTATTACCTTACTTAATAAGTAATCTATCGCCACTTATCATTAGAGTTGACTTTAGATGAAGTTTGATCCCATTTTACTGATAAACGTACAAAAATAAGAATCTGAGTTATACTTATCGCTTGCTCTTTAAAGGGAGACAAGTACGTGAAATATATCTAGGAAACCCAGCAAAATATAAATAATAGAACCACCGTCTCCCTCTGGTAACTTATATTGATGATTTGCAACCTAAACAAAATCGTCCGTTTTAGTCATATAAGTAGGAGACGTAGTTTTTGGGGTCGTGGCAGGTAATTGTTGATTCTATCAAGATAATCTTGAGTGGTGTCTAAGAAAGACAATTATACACGAACTTGGTTATTAGATTTTCCGAGCAGTCTCCAATTATATTAGAACCAAAAGGATCCTGCCTCTCCGTTGTCAATCTAGACACTTGTTTCGAAAGATAAAATGATAAGAAACACGCATGCTTAATAATCAGGAAGTTTGTTGCTATTGGATTTAAAAGTCGCCTTTAGGAAAACCCTACTATCTTATAACTATTTAAAATAAGTATTAATTGTAATATTAATCTCTGTAGATTCCATGTCAAACTTAATTGACTACGAAGAAGGTGCGGAAGGCAGTAGCTCTCCCACAACTTCGGAAACTGGAGAAATTTTCTTTTAC
Organism: Rutidosis leptorrhynchoides; assembly: GCF_046630445.1. Classification (NCBI taxonomy): domain Eukaryota; kingdom Viridiplantae; phylum Streptophyta; class Magnoliopsida; order Asterales; family Asteraceae; genus Rutidosis; species Rutidosis leptorrhynchoides. Next base: position 129,953,599 of record NC_092337.1, read on the forward strand.
AAAAGTAATTAAAATAAAATAAACTTAAACCCTAACGAGTCTAGTCAGGAATTAACAATTCCTGATTCTTCTAGTCCAAGGGGCCAGATAACTTCACCTGACCCAGAGATTTCATTGCTTTTAGAAAAATTTTACTCAAATGAACCAGGATTCGACCCTTCATGATCCAAAAGGAAGATTCAGTCTAAATGAACTCTTTCACATGGAATATGAAATACGGGAAGAATACCCAACTATTTTCCAATATACGTATTTGATTAAATTTATTCCCGAAGAAAATCGATACATTGATGATCCAGACGCTCCATTTATTGGAATTCTGTTAAGTCCCTCCAGAAGGTTAGACGTCTATAGAGAATTCATTAGACACCTTTATTCCTCAAATTTTTCATTTTCTAAGTTTTATCAGAACTTCATGAGTGATCTACGTAATCATGTTCGATCTTTCTACAAACTCTCAAAAGAATGTGGGGAAGAAATTTTTGTCAAATATCTAGAAGAAGAAATCGAGATAACATCTGACTTGGATTTATTCATAAGTTTTCTGCCTCATATCAACGATAAAGAGTTTTCTAAAATCTGCATCAACCGCTATGTTACAGCCATGATTTCCGAATTAGAATTTTGGGTCGAAAACAAGGAACCTAACCCTATTTCTAAATATAGAGAACACGATTTTTTCTACTTTGATCCAACATCTTTTCTTATCAAAAGATTAATAGAAGTTTTTTCATATTCCACAGACGAAAGAATATTATTGAATTTCTTTGATGGAAGGAAGAAAATCTATTCCGAACTCGTATGGATTCTCACTACGTCCAAATTTCCATTTACGACCCCTCATCAAAAGATTATCCGAGAAATATCATAAAATATAAAGTTTACTATCGGAGATCCTGTTGCTAAAGATGATCATATTTTTCAAGATATAGTGTCAAAACTTTTTTTTGAACTTAATTATCGCAATGAAGGACCAATGGATGGAATATCAAACTCTAAGAAAGTTAGGAAAGCCCTAGTTCAATTCATGAATGACATCCAAGATTTGCAAAAGCGTGAGTGAGAAATGTTGAATGAATTCGAAAGATTTTCATTAGGATCCGCTGATTTACCTTTGATGGTTAAAAAGTCTTTAGATTAGTATTTCTTTCCTCGTCATTTTTGAAAATTTGTTGTAGGATCTTCGGAACCCCTGTGTAATCATTAGGTTATTTTTAATAGAAATAATAAATTTTAGTTTATTTTATTTCATTTAATATTTAATTTAAAACTCTAAAATATATATAGAAAAACTTAATAAAGCGGGCTAAATAAGATTATCAGATTTGTAACCCGAAAAGGTTCGTCAAAATATAAAATAAAATAAAATGAGAGTTTGGTCAAGGAACGAGCCCGCAAAATCGCACGGACCCATTTTTTGATTTTTCTTTTCCTTTTCCTTTTCCTTTTTCCTCTTCTTTTTCTTTTTTTCTCTTCTTCTTCCTCCCTCTTCTTGCTTTCGACCGATTGCACACACACATACACACACACCATCTTCATTTTTTTGACCAAATCAAACGATTCGAAGCTCAAAACCTACTCTCTCGTGTCACCTAAACTCAATTCCGTGTCCAATTTTGCGTTTAAGGTACTCTTCTTGCTTAGAAATCGAATTTTGACTTACGGTTTAAAATTTGACTTTTGTTAAAATTATTTTTTTTATGCTTGATTATGTATTCTTACATGCTTAGTTAGTCAATGTGGTTATTGTATGATAGTTTTTAGGTGGGACTGAGGCCTATAGGTTCACTTTTAGCACATAATTCGTTCATTTAGGTCTCGACTTGAGGTATGGTGAGTTTTTGGAATTTTGGTTAGTTTGTTGCTAATAAACTAGCTTAAATGAGTTGTTTACAACTAGTTACTTTGGAACAAGGAATGAGACCCAAATTGTTGAAAACTAAAAGTTTGAAAAATGTATGAAGTAATCTTTCGAGTTAAATCTGATGTTAAAACGTTTTTAAAACGTAGAATAACCTGAGGGTTTACTGAAATTTAGGATATCTTGACTTAAAATAAAATTTGGAACCTAGTCTTTGACTTTCCTATGGTGTACGTTCTTGGCTAACATTTTTCAAAATTTTTGGTAATAATCCAGAGCTCATAACCATTGTTATAGAAAAGATTATTGATTTATAAATATTTGAGGTAATTAATAATAACCATTCAGATTGTTATAAGCTTAAAAATCGACATCTTTGCCCAAAAACGCCTGTTACGTACTAACTCACTATAATTAGTATTCTTAAGTATTATTTGTTTGCAATCACGGGTACGCATGAAATTATGCTGGAAATATATTATAGTATGATTAGATATTGTTTTCCGAAAATATTATGCACCTTTTTCATATAACTGTTATATGAGTTATATTATTTTCGGAGCATTACATATGCTTCCAAATTTTTGTAGATGGCTAACCGAACATTTATTGCGCCTGACTATGACCTACACGCCTGTCTACATGGTCAAGATCATGCACCTATTTACGAGCCATTCATGAGGACATGGATAAACCTTAGAAAAGATTGTATCAAAAACCCCGATTGGGAGGTATTAGAACAATGTGGCTGGGCCACCCAAATGAGAAACATTCTACAAATCTAGGTCGGAAACAAAACACATCTGGCTTGGTTGCAATTGTTCGACATTACTGAGTTTATCTATGTTGAGCCTTATGCAGAGTTTATGGCTACTTGGGAATTCGATGAAAACATCGATGCAGATGAATGTGGCACGAGAGCGTGTATACATTTTCATCATCAAAATATCATGCACCACCTGACATTAGCCAATTTTGCTCCTTATCTTCAGTTGTACAAGCGTGCGCATTTAAACCATCATGTTTTCCTTCATGGGTATACTTCATACGATTCAAGGGTTTTGGAGAGCGTACACTAGCACCGGGCCGTGGGCAGGCAGAAAGAAAGCTTCAAACTTCAACAACCCAGTACACCGTCTCGTTCATCATGTTATATTAAATTCTCTTCTTCTAAAATCTTGATATGGTAGGCACATAACCATGAATGATATTCGACTCTTGCATTCAATGTTTTTAAACACCAATGTCCAAGTTTCCTGCATGTTGGGAAAAGCATTCACAACAGAAAGAAATTCTCCAGCAACTTGTTGGCCTGTTTTAGGAGCAGCGGTTACTCGCTTGCTTAAGCGAATGGGTTTAATGATTGATATTAGTGATATGGGATACACATTCGAGAGAGGTTAGCAGGATATGGGTATAGGATCGACGATTGATAGTTCTTGGTTTCTTTGCCATTGATACGGGTACAGGATCGACGGTTGATAGTTCTTGCATCACCGCAAGTTCCTAGGTCAGTTGATAAGGAGATCCAAGGATTGGAGATTAGTGAGGATGTGTATAGACCTTATCCGAGGACAGTTGGTGGTGCCAGGAGGAGAGCTAGGGCTGCTTAGGTTCCTCGTGATGAGGATGACCCCACGATTCATGGTGGACCGACAGATGAGGGAGAGCGCCAATAGTCACCAGAACGTCAACCAATGCGTCTATTTTATGAGCCATACCATTACTACATGGGTGATATTCCAGATGAGCAGCATTGAATGGTAGAATCTAGGGCTATGGAGAACCAGTTTCACTTAGGTCATCACATGACCCTGGTCTTCAATATACCTCCAATGCCTCATTCGTACCCTACCATCATCATACACAATGAGTGCAGAGGTACTGGTACTAGTTCAGCATATCGCCTGGTTGTATCTGATCTTCCTCAGCATCATTACATGCAGCATACAATAGTATATCTTTCTCAGCACACTTATGGTCCATCTTCTCCGGGTATTGAGACATCAGGGATCAGAGGATTGTTTACTGGCATCCATGA